>NC_040916.2:30118595-30318485 GCF_004126475.2 Phyllostomus discolor | reverse complement strand
TGTCCCCCTCCCCTCTGATAGCATCTGTTCCTTCTTTATCTCCATGTCTCTGTTTCTGGTTTGCTTGTTTGTTTTGTTGACTGTTCTTCGTGCGGCCACTAGCACTGAGTGTCTGAAGGGTTCCCTGGCCAGTAACCTCGGTGACTCCCCAGTGTCCGTTATGCAATGATGTCCCGACCCCCTATCCCGGAACATACCTTTGTTCACCCTCGTCACTCTGGGCTGGGCCCTCTGTGAATTCCCGAGTCCTGTATTGTAAGTCACCAAGTTTCCCTCTGAGTGATCTGTTATACATACACTGAAACATAAGAGAATGCATCCCATCTATTACATTTGCATTTCAGTGGCCAGATTTTCTATCTCAAGAATTTCCATTTGGTGCTTTTGAACATCCTCCCATTTCTCTTTCATTTTGCTCATTTTCGTTTCATCCATTCTTATCTTGTTTTTAGGGGATGGTATTCACTCCTTTATTTTATAAGAAAGCTAAACCTAGTACTCTTTAAAAAAACTGTAGGTTATTCTATTATTATTTTCAGTTTAGAATGAATTTAGTTTCTGATTATTGGAGCTCTTTTATTGTTTTTCTGACTCCATTTTAGAAATACTGTGTATTTGTGACTCTCGAGGGATTGCTGTGCTTTTTGTTTTTCGCTCGATGAACGCTCCCCTTTCCACCCGGCAACTGCATGGCCGCCTCCGTGCACCAGAGCTGGTGGCACGCCGTGCCTTGGGGGCCCTGGGAGTGAGCCCACCCGAACACGGACGTCGCCGTGCCTGTGGGAGCCACGAGGAGGCTTGACCCGCGTCTCAGATCCAGTCAGCGTCGGCGCCTTCCCGTCCCTGTCTGGTGCAGAGCTCCTGGACGCCTTCACCTGAGCGAGCTCGACTCCCGGTGACGTCCTCGCCCTTCCGTGAGAGGGGGCGTCCCCCCAGCCGGCTGCTGGTGGTGAGACCCCACAGGTCCCACCTCTACAAACGAGCGGACGCTGGGCTCTCCCTGCTTGCTCAGGACCCCAGCCCACCAGGCTCGGGGCCTCCGTCCAGCCCGCCCCTTGGTTCTCGTTTCTGCTGTGGTCCATTGAGGTATTTCCGTTGTTCTTACGCTGCCTCTTCACAGTTGATTAATACACATGCATGTGATATGTGTGTGTGTGTGTGTGTGTGTATGTGATAAGACTGTATATTTGAGACAGAGATGAGCTTCAAACCAAAATTGTACAGGGCCCTTTTAGCCAAAATTCTTAGAGGACCAGTCCAACCTAGTGCCAGCCCACACTGGCCTTCTCTTTCGCCCGGGCGCCCTCCACAGGGTCCCTGCCATTGCTCTCCCGCCGCGCCCCCCCAGCACCCCTCCCGCCCGCTCTCTGTCCACCCCGGTGTTCTTCCAGACCCCGGTCACCAGCCGCTCTCCGTGGGCCAGTGCTAGCTCTGGAGTTATGTTTTCTCTGTGCGTGGGGAGCATGTTGTACATTCTTTTAACTCGTCATACCTTGCACACCCATGGTTGGGTGTCTACCTGCTGCTGGACCGTGTGGTCATTGTGCAAAGTCACGGGTCACGTGCTGTTCATCTTTGAGACCCTGGTGCCTCGTGTGTGGCTTGTCGCATGGCAACCACTTAGGAAATGCCTGGTCAATAATTATGTAGTGAGTGCTAAAACAGGTGAATTAAGCTAGAACCGTGTCTTAATAATATCTCAGTTTAGAAATGTAAGCCCAGTACTAATATATGTGTGATTGTCAAACTTGGCAAGACTGGATACAGTGTCTGCGTCTTACAAATAAAAATATTCATGTAAAACAAAGCATGCTTTAAATGCATCCGTGTGTGGTGGTTTCTGCACAACAGTAACAGAAAATCCAGTGCATTGCTTCTAAGAGTGGTGAGCACCAGTGCTGTCTTGGGTAAAAGCTCTTCTTGCTACCGTAGAACTTCGTGGCGGGGAGGGTGAGAAAACATCGGGGCTGAGAGTTAGAAGGCGCGTGGGCGCATCAGCGGGGTTTCCCACGAGGAGACCAGCAGACTGCGGGAAGCCCGGCGGGCAGCCGAGACTGACCAGCAGCCCCAGGGAGCAGGACGGGGCAGCAGCAGGAGAAAGTGTGACCTCGAGAGAAGCCGACAGGTGCCGGGGGGTTTTGGGGCCTTGGGGCAGTTGTCTCTGAAGACCAGCCCAGCCAGGGTTCGCTTTGCAGCTGTGGGGCTCAGCTCTGCCGGCTCACCGCCAGGGCACAAGCCAGAGCGTGGAGCTGCCGGGGTGGGGGGTGTCGGTGGAGTGGGGCCGGCCCCCGCAAGCAGACCCTCAGAGTACGGCTGCCCGCGCACCTACTGTGCTCCGGCGCTCCCCGCACGTGGTCAGGCCCTCGAGACCCTAAGGCGGACATAGGTTGGGTGCCTCACCTGAGCTTCAGTGTCTCCCAGGTGCGGTGACAAGGTAGTGGCCCATGCCTCCTGCCGTCACGCGGTGTTCTTTCGATTGTTTTCTGGTGGGCTTCCCAGAAAGGAGTTTGATGGCCTCTCTGCGGGGCGCAAAGGGGCGTGATGCAGGCAGAAAGAAACGGGGATCTCTGCCCGGAGTCCAGGCCGAGGAAGGCAGTTCCCAGCCCTTAAGAGCAGAATTGAATAGCGACCTTCTAAGGACTTAATCCGAGATTACCCCAGACTGTCGAGCAATACCACGTGCCACGGCTCTGTGCCCTCCTCGCTGATGGAGCTGAGCACGGTGGGCCCGGCTGGGGCTGGCGGGTACTTTGCCGTTTTTGTAGCTGCGGGTTGGGAGTTCTTTCAGGCTCTTCCCTTGCCTTTGAAAAGGAGGATTTCCACACTGCCGATGACATTTCAGGAGAGGTCTGCCTCACCAGGAGCTTCAAACTGCGTTCCACTTACTGAGAAACTTCTTCCTTTCCTTTGAAAGAGAACGCTCCGAGTTTCAAATTGGAAGGCTTGTACTCCCAGGATCTCGGGCCGCGTGACGGGCACATGAAGATGTCGGGCCCGAGGCCCTTTTGTCACAGAAGGCACTTGGAGCCCAGCCAGCCACGCACCCATTGCTAGAGACGCGGAAACCAAGGCCTGCTCTGGTGACAGGATCTGATCACGACTGGGTCCCCATTCAAGGACAGGGCAGGAGCCGGGACCCTCCCTGCCCGGCGCTCTTCCAGTGCCCACGCTGGAGGCGGTGGTGTGGGGGCGGTGACGGATTCTGTCCCCGGGAACTCAGGTCCGGGTGTCTCTGCCTCCCGACTGGATCCCGGGTGACAGGCGACGTCTGCCCACCCGCTCCTCCATCGGGGGAAGGACCCCCTTGGCCCCCAGCCAGGTGTGTCAGGGGCCTCAGGAGTGCAAACAGCAGCGGCTGGTGCCAGGACCCCGTTTTGGGCATTCATTCAGTAAGGCCGTGTGGAAAATGATCATTTTTTCCCCTAAAGAGGTTATACAATTTATATCCCTTTGGAATCCACAGCGAAACTTTGTCAATAGTATAAATATTTCCTCGGAAAACAGATGTATGCGAGACGCCTATTTTTCAAGTTAGCGGCAGCATAAATACTTTATACACTGTGTTTAAAACTGAATTATAGCTCTCTAAATTACTTTTAAATATATGGAGGGGGAACGCCTTAACAAGGGGAAACTATTCCTGTTCGTAGTAATGGGAAGTAAATTGCCTTGTAAAAATTCTAATTTTCCCAAGATAGGAATAATCCAAACCTCAGCATTTGGGCGAGTGCACGGTCCTCTCTTTATTATTATTATCGCACATTTGTTTGTTCGGTGAGCGTTTGCGGAGCACCTGCTGGAGGTGCAATCCCTCCCTGCGCAGCCCGCCTCCTTCCCCTGCTCCAGCTCCCACTCCTGCAGCTGCCCTGGAGCCCCGCCCTGCCGAGCCCCCGGCCCTGCCTGGCGTTTGCACCCCTGTCTCCTCTCCTCAGACCCCTCCTCCTCCCTGGCATGACCCCTGACCCCTCTGCTCTCTGCGATCATAATTTATCTCCCTCTGCCATGGCGTGTCTGTTTTTATTATTTCACGGCAGTCGCAGACTTGAATATTGCGGAACGATTGAGTGCGTCATGCGCGTTAAGAACGCAGGAAGTTCCACGGAGACACAGAGCTTCCAGTTCAGCCTTTGTGGCAACTTGGACGTGGAGAGGTGCGTGTAGATACGGTTCGCGGGGCAGTCCCCAAACTTCGTGACTTTGTGCGGTGACCCGTGCGGCTTCTCCCTGTGTGTTAATTATGTCATCCACCTCGCTCGCCTGGTTACCGTGCCCGACCCGCAGCACTCCGGCACTCGGTGGGAACGGAGACGGAGGAGGCCAGCCCCAACCCAGCCCCGCAGGCGCAGCGACCCGCCTCCCCCAGCCGTGCGGCCACGGAGGCGCATGCGCGTGGGAGCTAATTTGGGAAAACGGTCCAAGGGCTTCCAGGTGCGCGCCCTTCGGTGGGCCTGCTGGTGAGAAACGCAGGGTGGAGTCCTCCGGGGCCTCTGTCACTGACCAGCACCACGGCGTTCCAGTGTGGAATGCGCTACCTGCGGGAGATGTGGGAGAGAAATGGCAATGCAGCCTTGCTCAGAACATCCCAGAAAGCACTCGTGGCACGAGGGAGAAATGGGAAACAAATGAAACCCCACATTTTTTCGGAGCATAAGACGCACCCAGGTTTTAGAGGAGGAAAACAGGAAAAAAATTTTGAAGCAAAACATGTGGTAAAGTATTTCATGACACAAACGACATAATATTTCACCCGTGTAGGTGTCAGCAGAACTCGACAGCAGCAGTAACAGCCATTATTCCTCCCAGACTTGGGGGTGGCGGGGGGAGCGCATCTCACAGCCTGAAAAATACGGGTAACTGTTGTTTCCTGTGTGTGTGTATCGTTCAACCCCAGGCCACAGAGAGGACAGGCCTGCACGTGTCTGTCCGGCTGGGACTCCCCCGGGCCTCGTGCCCACAGGCCGCTCCAACCGACGTTTGTTGAGTGAGTGAGTGAGTGAGTGTCCTCCTCGGACGTGCCAGCTCCCTGGGGACACGTTAGGAAGGAACAGGGACAGTGCCGCGTGGGAACGTGGGGGTGCACAGGTAGATGAACAACCCGGAGGGGGAGGCTGGTGGTGGAGGAAGGTCTCTCCAGAGCCGGCCGGAGCCGGGTCCCGCGGTGACCCCGGAGGTCGTCGGAGGGCAGCGGGAGAGAGCCGGCGCGGAGGCAGGACCCCGGAGGGAAACGGGCACGTTGAACTAAGAATGCGCGTTGCTCTCCGCGTTCCCCGAACGAATCCCGGGCTCCCGCCGTCTCCTGTGGACCTGGAGTGACACCCCTTCCGTGAGAAGGGGCGGACGCACCTTGACGCCGGGCTGGGAGAACGGGGTACCGGCTCCCCGGCCTGCGAAGCAAACCTGTCTCAGCGGGACTGTTCTGAAACGCTCACCCAAACAGCAGCAACAACAAACCCAGAGCCACTGAGAAGTAAAACGTCGTCCTGGCTGGAATGTGAAGGCCGTGCATAGGAGCCATGTATCCTCTCAAACTGCTTTTCAAGCACGCTTCTCCCTCTGCTCACAGGGGAGCGCTCAGGTGTCCCAGCACCTGAAATGCACTCATGAATTAGAAACACGTGCACGCACGTGTGGGAAGTAGACAAAAATCACCCCGTGTCGGAGAGCTGCCCCGGGAGAGGGGGATTCCCCCCACCCCCGCCCCCAACCTCCGGTTGGCACCCATGTGCTCACACGCCCGCCCACACATACACCCCGTGCAGGAAAGGTGACTGGCGCGGTCCCCTCAAGGCTGCGAGTGATGCGCTGGAGCAGAGGCCGTGGGGAGAGAACAGAAGGGATGTCGGGATCCCCAGGCCCCTGCCGGGGTGGCTTGTGGTGCTGGTGGGCAGCCGGGCCGGCTCAGCTTGGGTGGGCGTGGCTGCCACCCCGTCCCTTATAAACCCTGCGGACGCACTTGGCACTCACAGCGTTGCCTTTCTTAGGACCCCCTGTGGTTACACGTGTTATTTGTACTCACAATTCTGTGACTTCACCTCTGCATCCCTCACACTCCCTTGCACTGGCTTGGAAGATGAAGACATTTTTCAAAACGTTTCCCAGCTACCATTTATTGAGCTGCTGCTATGAGCATGACGCCGTGGTGGGTGCTCTTCATAATTATGTCATTTAATTTCCACGGTCGCCTCTGCGCGAGGCATCACTTTACAGTCGAGCCAGGACCGCGCTTCCCGTGGCGGCTGGGAGACAGCGCTCCTCACCCCGCCGCATCCTCCGTTGTCGCTGGATCGTAAATCATGCAAATGGTTCGCAACAGCGATTTACATTACTGAGCACATACTCCGTGGCAGGCGCTAAATGTTTTACACGTATTCATTTATTTTATCCTCCCCGTAATGATGTGGTGTCTAGCCTATAATTGGCAAGTGAATGAGGAAGCCGGGGCACAAAGAATTTAAATAACTTTTCCCCGATCACAAACACAAAGCTCGTAAGTGGTAGAGCTGCTGGGTCCCAACCGAGAACCCATCCAGCCCTGTTGTCGCGTCCGGGGTTGTGCTCCGGTGGGTCCTTCTCGGGGAGGCTGTGGGTAAAAGAGGGGGGACGTGCGGGGGGAGAGATGGTCTGTTTGTGGTGGAGGTGCTTCTGAAAGCCGCTGGGCAGGTGGACAGCGTTAAGTACTTTCCGAGGCCGGGGGCCAGCATCTCCCGCGAGCCCAGTATCACTTGGCCTGTCCACAGAGCTTACCTCCATACACACCGGAAGAGTCAAATTCATTCATTGTGCCTTTATCACTCTCCTGGGTGTTGGAAGGCAGAGGAGGGGACACAGGGGGCGCCCCTGCACTCGGGGCAGATCTGTGCGTCTCTCACCTCCTGGTTACCTGAGAACGTGTGTTCACTTCTGTGACTTCTCCCCTGTGAGCGTCATGAGGACGGAAGCCCTGTCACACCCATCCCGCTGTCTCCAGCGTCTAGCAGGATCCCCAGCTCGTAAGTGCTCCACAGGTGTTTGCTGACGGAGAGCGGAAAGGACCAGAGGACAGAGGAAGTAATGTGTTAGCGAAACTGGAAAAGACACCGGCGCTCAGGCTGCCCGTCACCACCAAACCCAATAAGCAACGACAGTGATTAGTGACTCTTTATGGGCGATCTGAGAAGAGGGTGCATTCATACCCTTACAGACCATCTTGCCTTCTCTTTCCAGGCCAGACTTTTTATAAAGGGGGGAATAAACAAGGTGCGGTGAGGGCTCCAGGGTTTGAGATTCAGAAACTGCAGCATTCCTGTCCTGGGCAGTCAGCTGTTCCCGGGGGGGGGGGGGGGGGTGGTCATCTGTCTCCCCCTGGAGCACAGAGGCCTGCCAGGTGCCTCCACTTGCCCCCAAGCGGGAATCTCTAGCAGTGCCCCCAGGAGGTCAGCTGTTTTCCCAGGAGCCTGGATGGGTCTTATCTGTAGTGTCTGAAACAAAAGCTTTAACATACACGTTACTTGCTAGGCTTATAACTTTTTACCTTAAGCTAAAATTTTCCAACTCTTCAGCCCCCTATCATTAGGATTTCACGGGCCACGTGCACGCACAAGTTCTGTTATCACCACTCACCCTCGTCCAACTTTCTGACTTTAATGGTATGTGTGACAAACCGAGACGGTCTTGCCGGGTTGTGGTGCATTTCCTTAGAAACCTAGTCAGTGGTATTTTCCATTTTTTACAAAAACTGTGTATTACTTGCCCTTCACTTCTTTATTGCTCTGTCTGAGAGTTTATGTCCTATTAGGCCGATGACCATGTTCAAGACATTATTTTGGAACACCGTGTCCTTTGGCTTCGAGGCTGGTTTTTTCCCCCAAAGGTCTTCTGATAATGATCAGACCACCAGCCCATTAGCTCATTTTCCAAGCAGGGTTATTGCCTGACACCTCCGTCCACCTTAGATAGGAACGAAATGAAGAAGATTAAACATTTATGTTCTTATCTGTTTTCTTTCACATTCATTAATTTCCTGAGGTTTCTGCATAGTCTTCTTACTCAGTGTCCGCACTGACTCGGGCATGCAGGTCCCCGGGACCGAAACAGTGTCCGAGTGCTTTGTGCAAAACCTAGTGGGGAGGGTCGTGGTCTCTGCAGGACAGCTCCATGGGGGCAGTTTGGGGCTTAAGTACTTTTCTGCCACGATGTGCAGTGTTCCGAGTGTCATGTGGTGACAGTTATTTTAGTCTGGGTTATGCCTGTAGACGCCGAGTACGTTTTTATTGTATCCTGTTATGACTCGTGTGATATTTCCACAGGTCACGTCTAATTGTTTCTATGTTGTCTGCTGTTGCTACCGGAAAGGTTGAGCTTCCCGTGATTTACATTCTGGGTAATTTGCATGTGAGAAAAGGCCTCCCGAAGGCGTGTGGGGAGGCGGGCGCACCTGCTGGGCTCCGCAGAAGGGAAACCGGGAGTTTTGTCAGGTGGCTTTTGAAGTCCCCGTCTGCGGAACACACCGTGTAACGAGGACTCTGACAGGCCTGGTTTCCGTGTATGATTTCAGGACACTTTCTCCGGCTCTGCACGCTGCTGGCTGTCAGCAGGACTGCTGTAGGGAGGGCAGCGCCCGTGCCTGCAGGCAGGCGGGGAGGGCCCTGACCTCGAGGGGAGCTCCAACATGGGTGGGGGCTGCAGAGGTTGAGGGGGAAGAGGAGGAAGCCAGGAGTCACAGATCCTTGGGGGTGCCAGGGGGTACTCACTTCTCAGTAATCACCAGGATCAGACAAAAAGGGGATAAGCTATTTCAAACCTGAATCAGAGAAGGAAATCTGGTGTCTTACTGTCTTTATCTCTAAGATGAGAAGAATGGAAGGACCTACCCATCAGGTTCTTACGGAGATGCAGTGAGCTCGTATGTATATGGATGTATTTACCTCATTGAGTGATGATGAAAACTAAACGAGTTAATATTTATAAACACTGAAAATAGTGCAAGCAAACAGTAAGCCCTACATAAGTATTGATTAAATAAATTAAACCAAATATAAATATATTTTTCATTATAAGTGTACACTACTCACATAAGTTTAAAGAGCAGTTTTAAAAAAATTTTTTCCCCCTCAAACAAAAGCAATAGCTGGGTTATTCTCAAAATTCTGGGCTGTCTTTTTCCTCCAACTTTAAATTAATCTATTGCCGAGCAGACGGTCCCCGAAGACAAAAGAACCCCACCATTCTCTCGCTGGAGGAGGGAGTGGAACAGGGAGCAGGGGAGAGAGTCAGCTGCCACGGTCAAGGTGATAATTGCTTTGGCGAAAGAACCCACCGGGCGCCCGGGCACACCTGAGGGAACCTGGAGCCGCTGGGGGCGGGCCCTGCGGGCGGGGCGGGAAGGGGCAGCTGGAGTGGGGCCAGAGTGGGGCTGCGTCTGCAGGAAGGTGGGGCGGGGGCCGAGGCTCCAGGGTGGTCTTGTGCAGAGCTCTCTCGTGTAAGCAGGAGAATGTCATGGTCAGATGCAGGTTATTAAAAAAAAAAAAACAACTCCAGGGTTATATAAAACCCAAACTTTGTGCTGAAGACAGTTTTTTTTTTTAAACTTGGGGTAATCGACCTAGATTTAGTTAAGTAAAAGAAATGAGTTTTTAAAATTAAATTTAATTTAAGTGTGTGTGTGTGTGTGTGTGTGGAGGGGGTTACCCTTCACTTTTGAAAAAATGGAAATGCGCATGATTTTCACGATGTAAAGCTTTTGGATAAATAGGCCTAGGCCCCACCCATGCAACTGGACCAGTGAAACAGGAAGCAAACCCAGTCCGACCCTCGCTCTCCAAACCCGGTCTCTGACCCCATACAATGTCACAACCACTGCTGCACGCACGAAGAAAAACAAGCCAGAAAAACGTCTCTCTCACGTGGAAGGAGCCAGTGCGTTTTTACACCACCGTCTTCCGTGACCCCTCACCCCCACCACCCCATCACCAGCGCAGACCTTAGAACAGGGGAGTTTTTAGCAGTGATTTTGCGTTGAGTTGTTCCTGCCCATGCCCCATGCTGTGACATCCGGATAGCTGGGATTCAGAGGGAGTCGGTTGTTCCCAGATTCTGTTGCTGGCAGTGCGCTCTCGCTGCTTCAAGGCCAAGTCCCCCTTGCACGGTTGCTTCAGGGACCGAGTGCCTGGGCACGGGGCTGCCATTGACTGCTGGCTGTGTTTCTTGGGCCAGAGTGCAGCCTCTGTTCCGTGGCCCCGGCTGCTCAGGGGTCTGCCCCAGTGGGGCCGCCCTGTTAGGGCTGTCATTCAGACAGACCCCTCGTGAGACTTGAGTTTTGGGGCAGAGGAAGAGAGAGTGTGGGAGTGTGGGGGATTTACGCTGGCCTGGTCAACCCAAATACCAAAGGGAAAAAATAAAAGTTACACAGGATAACACGATTTCAGTTACCAACAGCAGCATAGTCTTGCTGATTTTTAAATTACGTGTCGTGCTGGCTCTTTGCAAAAAGCCCAAATACTACAACATTGTATAAAGTAAAATCTAGCCCAAGTCTTAGTCCACATGCCTTCAAGCAGGCTTACGTATTTACACAAATACTATTTTTCGTAATCAACATGTGCCAGAAATCTAGGAATGGTATTGTAATAAATAGCTCGTTTATGGCTTATCTGTTTCATTTTTTCCTCTTTTACATTTTTATTAGAAACAAGACAAAAATCTATATGCCAGCTTTACTATTTCTGAAATTCCCATCAAAGAAGTCATAAAGTTTACAGCTTTTTTTCAGTTTAGAATTTTGCCAGAAAGTTAACTTTTAGAGCATCAACGACTAATATATATTGCTTTTTTTGGTGCCATTCCTAATGGGCCTTTATTGACATTAAGATAAACATCCAACAGGTGTTTCAAAGTCTGAGCAGATCATTTGCACAGCATATGGGTGCGCAACAAAGAAACCATGTCTCCTCCTAAGGCTGGAAGGACTCTCGCTATAAATCAGGGGCTCGACGGCACTGCTGGGGAAACGGAGCAGGTGAAACGAGATTACTGAGTGGCGGGGAGGCTATAATGGAGGCCGTCGGCACCGTCTCTGGCTTCCCTCCAAGGGCCATAAGGGATCAGAAGTACATCCAGCCTCACGGCACCACCACCTAGAATGGGAGGGGAGCCACAGTGGTTCTGAGCGACCGTCTGCCGGCTTGACGACAAAGTGCTTGCGGCTCGTCGTGGCTAAATGAAGAACGGTGGGCTGGTCGGCGAAAGGCGTGGTGCATCCCGGGTTGTGAGCATGGCTGACTGGGCTCTGCTAAGCTGTGGAGCTGATCTGTGGTAGGCAGGTGTGCAGTCCCCTGGATGCAAACTTTCTAATTACAAGGGTGCAAAACACACAGGTACTTTACCCGTTATTAACAGTTACCTAAAGAAAGACTGTCTTTGTACGCAGATAGCATATTTGGTCAGGGGAGAGGCTACCTTACTCTGGAGGGTGAGAAATGCCTTGTAGCCTTCTCCCCAGGTGATGGGAGTTGTAGAGGCGGGGGGGGGGGGGGAGGACCACGCCTCCCATGGGCCCTGAAAGTACTCAGGTGCCGGGAGCTGGCCGCAGAGCAGGGATGAGGGGCAGTCTCGTATCACGTGGATTCTCCTGTTTACTACCTGCGTCCTTCAGGAGCTGACTCAGTGATATGCCCGTAGAACCCTCTGCCACGGAGCACAGAAGGACCGTAGAACTGTTCTGAACGATGTTGTATTCCTAGGCTCATGGGCTAGCTCACCCAGCAAAATGCTGTGGCCATCTGTTGTGTGAACTGGGTACCGTTTTCAGGTTTTCTTCTTCTGAATTGTCTTAAAGCACCCACGTGGGAAGGGAGAGGTCTCCTAGAGGAACAGCTCTATTGAAAAATTATGTTTTGGCGTCACCTTATCCATTCAAATGTGTATTCAGAGCCTTGAACGCGAACCTCATGAGATGTCTCAAAGGCTGGGTAGAGCACAGCGTAAAAAATCCGGTTACGTTTCACGCGCCGCCACAGCTGTCTAGCCCAGCGGAATGTAGAACCAAGATGTGTATTAGACATAACCAGAGGCACCACAGTTCCCAGTGCCCCTGAGCCAGTAAGAAGGTGCGGTGTGATCCCGGGTCAGACGGGGCAGAGGAGAGGCGGCAGACACAGGGAGACGCAGGGGGAGTTGTCGGGGCAGAGAATGGCTCCTGACTGCTGACTCATCAGATCGCTGCACTGGCCCCTCATGTTGTAATGATACAACCTTCGTGCTCGGGTCCGGGTGCCGGGGACACCAGTTGTGGAACTCAGACGCTTGTGTGGCACTTCTGACCTCCGCGTTTCGGTCCGCTCTCCTTCCCTGCCATCTGGTGCTTCGTCCTGCTCAGTTTCCATAGCGATAGCGCCGCGGTGGGGGAGGATGGCAGACCACACACTTCTGTCCACTGGTGATCTTAGGGAGGTGGAGCTGCGTCCCACGCCCACAGTCCACGTCCCAGTGACTCACACACTCCAAGTAGAGGCCCTGAACATCACAGATCTGAGGACATGCACCGGTAATAGAGAAACATTTTAGTTTTTAACAGGAATACCGCTCGCCCAGTTTGACTACCTGTGAACTAACACAGGTTGTGAGTAGGGTGGTGAACCGTGCCGATTTGCTTGAACCAAAGTCTAGCAAAAAAAAAAAAAAAAAAGCGACAGGAGGTTTTAAGGTTTTCAGATAGATTTTGCTGTTTTTTTTGTTTTTTTTTTTAACTGAGAAAGAAATGAGTCATCATTTAAACTCACGGACTAGAAAACCCTTTGAACAAGCATAGGTTGCAGTCCCAGCTGCTCCGGGTGCCTAGCAATCCCCCAAGCGCATGCCCGTGGGCGCCACCCTGCAGTGCAGAGCCGCTCAGCCTCACTGCTGCTTGGAAACAGGGGTCCGACTCTCCCCCAGAGAGAGGCCCTTGATGGGACCTTCCTCCAGTCGTCACCTTCCTCCAGTGTCCATACGTTTTCCAGAGTCACGTGGAATCACGAAGAATTAGCCCTATTAAGGATTCCATTCTTTGCTTTTCATGAAATCCACTGTTAGGCTCTCTATGAAATATGGAAACAAAAAAAAATTATCGCTAGTGAAAAAAATCTAAGATGCTTCAGTGCTTGAAAAGGAATCTAATATGCGCCTCTGAGTAGAAAGATAACGATTTGGGGATTAAAATATTACCTAATTGTTTATCGGAATTGACTGTTGCCTCTTACAATGCATTGAAAAATAAACTGCATTGTAACCGAGTAACTCGGAAACATAAAAGGGGATTAAGTGACTGAAGATAAAAACGGGAGTAATTTAAATGTTGCTTCTAAGGAGGAATTTATGTAGAGCCGTGGTTTACAGTAATTGTTGACACATCCCCCTAAGCAGCGCGTCTGTGGTTTTTCCTGGTATCAATCACCGGAGCAATTTGGGTAATGACGCCCTGACACGCATTCCTGCTCTTTCACTCGCCCGGCTCGCCTGCCCCCCGCCAGGCAGCGCCTTCCCGGGCGGGCCCGGGAAGCGGGCTTTGCCGTATCTATTATGGTGTGGTCAAAGGATAATTTATTGTCAACTGGAAAAATAGGTCAACACTAATGTCGCTTGGTGATCAACCCCCAGCACGGTTAATAACACGTCTCGCCAGCGTGCGCGCCCGCGCGGGGCGCGCTGCTTTACTGGGCCTACCTGGCGGCGGCGGCGGCGGCGGTAATTACCGGCTGTCAGAGTGACAAGTGGGATCGGTGGCGCCGGTGCACTCGCGCCGCGGCGCGCTCGGAGGGTTGCACGGCGGTGTGATTGCCGGAGCCGGCGCGTGCCGGCATACGCGTGGCATCGCGGGGAAGGGAGAGGCTCCCATTCGGCCCGCCTGGCCCTGCCTCATTAACATCCGACCTTTCCAACAGCTGCGGCTCGTGAGCCAGCTCAGTCGTGGGGGGGGAGCACCGGGTAAAGAGGCTTAACAACCACAGCTGGAGCGCCTGACGCCGTCAGTGCTGTTCCGTGACGCTGCGTACATGCCGCGTGAAGGAGTTCTCTGGAAGAAGGGGAAAAAAATGCTGGGCACTAATTTGACTCCTTCATACCCGCTGGCATTATAACTTTATTTTGTGATTGCCTTGTGATTCAAGTTGGGTCTTAGGGAGGAAAAAAAAGCAGAAGAAAACTTGTGACTTCATTAGGGATTACCAGAATGAATATATATATAATATATATATTATATATATTTGTTATATCTAATATAAAAATATATAATAGATATGTGTGTATATATATCTAGATTTATATAATGCATCTACATATCTATAATGTATATTTATATATTACATCTAGATGTAATATTCATAGATATATATAATATCTAGATGTACAATATCTCTATCTGTTGCTGCATTCCTAATAAATGACAGGTATTTAAAAAAATCTGTTCAAATGGCTTTTTAAAAAATAAATGAGAAGGAATTTAAGATGGCATATAATTTGCTAAATTCTTGAGTATTTGATTACATGACAGGAAACCCTTTCAAATCGCTGTGGATGCTCAGCGCACTAATTCACGTGACAATGACATAAGTGTCCCCTCACACCAGCACCCGGGCCCGAGCAGGCCCCGAGGCACGCTCCTCTCGCATTGTCGTGCAGTGGGTGCTGCCGGTCACACGCCCCAGACACTCGTCCTCACCTCAGTGGCAGCGTTTTGGGGGGAGATGCACACGCACGGGAAGAGAGGAGTTCTGCGAAGCGACAGATGTGACTCTAACGATGGCATTTACTGGGATGGCAGGAGAGAGGCTTAATGACTACGTCTCAGAGAGGACAATTGGTTATGAAAAGCCTTCGCTGTTCATTGTGTAAGATTTAATTTAGAGAGAAGGCTGAGGGCACAGGCCGAGGAAAAGAGATCAGATGTAAAGACAAGGCATTAATTAGGGACGGAGAAGCCGGTTCCCATAACGGAGAGGACTCTTCTCCTCACAAGAGGAGGGCGAGGAGACGGGCATTGTTTTCTCAAAGACACGAACCCAGGCCCGTGCGCCAGGACCTGGGTAGGGTAGGGAGTGAGCTACCACACCACCCTTGCCAACAGAGCAGGGACAGATCCATTCTAGGTGGAATTCTCAGAGAGTTCCGGTCTTCTGACAAACGAGATGGTGTTGCATCTTAAGTTTTAGGTCTCTGTTTTTTCCTGCTCCCTCTCTCGGTGAATGGCGGACCAGACTCCACTGGTCACACAGCCCTAGCCCACCCTGTGTCAGTTCCCTAATGCCCGCTCATTCTTGTTTTATTATTAAAGTTACCGGGGTGACATTCGTTAATAGGATTGTATAGGTTCCACCCTGGCTGGTGTTGGCTCGGTTAGTTGCAGCATCGTGGCATGGACCAAAAGGTCGCAGGTTCAGTTCCCTGTCAGGGCACATACCTAGGTTGTGGGTTTGGTCCCCAGCAGGGCATGTACAAGAGGCAACTCATTGATGTTTCCCTTTCACATCGATGTTTTCCTCCCTCTCACCCTCCCTTCCTCTCTCTCTCAAAAATAAAAAATCCATGGGCATGTCCTCAGGCTAATAAAAAAGATGATAGAGGTTTCAAGTGTACATTTCTGTGCTACAGCCTCTGTGTACTGCATGGGTGCCCACCACCCAAAGTCAGATCTTCCCCCATCACCATGTATCTGACCTTTGCTGCCCCTCAAAACAAAAGGCAGCCACCTGCATGGGAGAAGATTTTTGCAGACAACAGCTTGGATAAAGGCTTGATATCCTAAATATGTAAAGAACTCATGTAACTCAGCACCAAACAAGCCAACAGTGGAAAATGGGCGGAGCACCTGAACAGACAGCTCTCCCAAGAAGTCACGGACGAGCCCTCTCCTTCTCCAAGTCGGCGTGAAGCACTGCTCCTCCCAACGATCTCTTCCTGCCTCGCTCAGCGTGTGAAGCAGACGAACGGATGGACGCGCAGACCTGAGCGTGCTCATTAAAGACCGCTCCACCTGGGTCACTCCTGGCTCCGGTCCTGGCATCATCACGGAATCGTGCTTCTCCCTCAGCGGATGCAGCCATGCACATGGGAACCACCTGGGGGAGGGGTTTCCCAAAGCTTAGGCTCGCAGGCAGGCCCGTCCCTCAGCCGTGTGAGGGGCCCCTCTGCGGCACCCGTGACACATGCCAAGCCTCCATGTGGCCCCGAGGCAGTTCCTCGGGGAGCCGCAGCCGCTGAGACGAGACGACTGTGCAGGGGGCTGGGCAGAAGGCCGAGGTCTGTAGAGAGGACAGGAACCGGGGCTGCCGTGGATCCCCGAGGCTCTGCTCCCCAAGTCGGGGCAGGGCCTGGGCCCAGACCCCCTCACTGGCCTGTGAGTGCGTGCGGGCTGCCACGGCAAGGGGGCTGGCCCTTGGCTGAGCCTGCTCTCAGCTGGGGGCACGTCGTCTGGGGGCGTAGACACTGCAGTCTGGAAGGAGGCGTGCCCGGGCGGTGCATCAGCGCCGCTGCCCCAAAGCCCAGTCGCCATGTGACTAGTACGTCGGCTACAGTGGAGAAAACTGGGGGTGGGGGGGTGTGGGAGGCTGAAGAAGGAGGGAAGGAGGAAAGGCGGGTGGGAGGCGGGAAGGGAGGATGCTCCAAGTGGTACAGTGAGTCACGTCACCTCTCTCACTTGTACGGGTCGGCAGAAGTAAGGCCTGCTTACGTGTGGTCGGCAGGGTCAGTCTCTGGGTGTGATAATGTGCAGCTTTGGTTTGAATGTTGCACCTAAAATGTCACCCGGTGTGCTTGAGTGTGGCACTGAATGTTCCAGAAGAACATGATTATGACTTTGTAATAAAAGGGGTGTTATTTGTAACGTTTATTGTAAAAGACTGCACTCTCCAATGTTATCCATGTTCTAAGGGATTATAGTGAGCCTCATGGAGTCAGGGAGTGAACGATGGATCTGGAATAAGGCTGGTCCTCCAGCACTCCGGGGTGGGGCGTGCTGTGGGGGGGGGGGGGGGGGCGGGGGGTTACACCCTGCTCTTCGATACACATGGTTGAAGGTGTGGAAAAAGTGAAACGATATGTTTCCTTCTTTGCTTAACAAAAGATTTCCTTCCTAAAAGCAGTGTGGTTTGAGGAGCGCCTACGGCCTGCTCCCTCTGAATGGGCGTGGGGGGGTCTGTCCAGCATTATCTCAGTTACTTGGGCGTTTCTTTACTCCCGTGGTTCTGTTTCCTAGGTGCCTGAAGTGTGCAGACGCCCCGTGCCAGAAGAGCTGCCCCACGAATCTAGACATCAAGTCATTCATCACAAGCATCGCAAACAAGGTGAGTTCAGGTTTATTTCTGCAAACGAAACCTAATAGTACCCTTTGGTCTTGAGCTCTGTTGAGACACGTGACTGAGGCATAAAGCTTTGTGTTGGCCAATTGGGTGAAAGAATTACAAGTGTGGTTTCTATAGGCAGGTGGAAATATGGCCCATTTTACTCATTAGTCTCCTCCAAGACGTGATAAGATTATTGTGAGACTGCATATTATAGTTTATTATCTTAAAGATTAGTTTATGTTGAAATGAATGATTTTTAAATCTACACATTCACCAAATAGATTGATCTAGGTTTAGGTTGCTGTAAATGCTTATCCAGAGGAACTTCCATTGATCATCAAAACACAGTTCAAATTTGTGAGATATCTTTGTTTCAAAGTGTGCTTTGGTACTAAGTCCAGCATACCGGCACACATCACAGGACTGGAACCCGCCATTCCACTGACATTCTGTTAACTTGCTTCAGCTTTGGAGTAATTGAAAGAAAATGATAAGAGTTGTAAACAAGAAGATATCCTCCAAAATCAAAAGTCAGAAGGAAAGAAAGACAGAGACAGAAAAAAAAATAAAGAAAAGAAAAAGGAGCACAAACAGAACAAAAGGAATTTTGATTTTTAACTTTTTTTTTTTAATCAATAGAAGGCTAAGCCCAGTTTTCACTCAGTGAGTGGTTGGTTGGTTGATTGAATGACTGGTTAGTGGCGTCTTGTTTGGGAGGGGAGCGTGGCAGGCTCCGAGCCTCGTGTCCATCCTTCATCAAGCGAACAAACCTGGAGCAAGTCTTCCCACAGGGACGTGGAGAACCCTTTCCAGAGGCCTAATTAATACTTATGTTCTACAGTGCTACAAAAATCCAGTGTGCTGCTCAGCAACCCAGTAGCTTTTTATGTATAGAGAGTGTTTCTCAATATGTGAATAATTTAAAAGAAATAGTTCAGGATAAAAATGATACATTTATATAGCTATAGCATTTGAACAGAATGAAAGGTGGTCATGGAGATAAAGGGTGTGGCATTCACCTACACGGTCAGATTTATTAGGGTTTGAAATCGAGGTTGATTTTTTAGGTTGACTGCTTCTTGTGAATCCAGGAAAAAAATGACTTATCTCTTTACTTTTATTCATAAAAGACAGTATCTGTCTTACAAGGTTTTGCTATAAACTGAGTAATACATGAAAAACCTCTAATATAGTAGTAATCCTTCAGGAAATATTTTGTTGTTTTTGGAATTATTAATGTCCCTATTTGTCATTCAGTATGGCAAATACCATGAAGTGATTGCTACTTCTATAGGTGTTATTTATTGACCACCTACTATGTGCCAAACACCTGCCTTTTACAAGTTCATAAGCTATGAGCAAGGCAGATGTAGTAAAAGAATCGAGATTGAACCGTGATTCAGCGTGTTAGTGTTGCAATCCAGGAAGTGTGTTTAGTGTGTGAAAAGCCAGACATGCGGGCGAGCACAGGGCAGGCCGAGGGGAAATGTGACGAATTCACTGTGTTTCAAACAGAGCCCAGGTTACACATGGGAAAAAATGATGGGAAAGAGACAAGACCGTTGGATCGGGATGAGGTGGTGAAGATCTTTGAATCCTGTGCTCAGTATTTGAGACTTAGTCCTATAGATGGCAGGAAAGAATCAGTGCTGTCTATTTGCTGTGTAGCTAAAAAGATGGATTCGGGGGAAGGGGTCTCATTGATTGGCATCGGCGGATCCCAAACAGCCACTGTTGTCATAGGAATGTGGTCATGTGTGAAAATAAGCAACTTACATGAAACGCACATATGAAATCTTACCTCATTGTAACCTCCCGAGGAAGGGAGTGAGATAAAGTGTCCGAAGTGTGAAGTCTGAGTTGCCCACGGTTACAGCACATGCAGCGCTAGCAGCAGACGCTGGAGCCGTGACCAGTGCTGGCTGGACGCTCCCTCGCCACCCGGCAGGTCAGGGGCCACTCCGTGGTTCTCGTTAGCACGTGCCCCTTCACTCAAATAAAAATAACGGACAAAGATGGAATAGTGGCATTCTGTGGATGTTTATGAGATGTCTGAGCAAGGCCAGAATCATCTCGAAAACAGGAGGACTTTCCACTCCATTAATGTGTCCGCATTTGCTACCACCTCATGCCGTGGTGTGTGCGGGTGTCGAGGTAAACAGTGGCCACGCGCAGAGGAGCACTCGGAGCTGCTTGACTGACGGTGGCAGCTCTGCCGGCCGTGTGAGCCTCTCTCTGTAAACGGTGTTTTGTCGGAGCGTCACTGCAGCAGCCGCACAAGCGCGAACACTGGGGTTTTCAAAGGCTGCGGCGTGTTAGATGCTCACCAGCGGTGTGCCGCTCGGACTCCGCCCCGGCGGGGGCTATCTGGGTGGGGAGGGTGACTGAGCGGCCAGACTCAGGGAGCCCACGCCTCTCTGAGCAAAGGGCGTCCCTGGTGTGGCAGTGTGTCAGTGAGGCCCCTGGGATTGCGGGGCGTGGCAGGCCAGCCCGTCCACTCCCTGCTCCCTGACCCACAGGGTGGCTGCGGCTCCAGTTCCTCCGCAGGCACGTTCCACAGGCACGCTCCGCCCTGCCTGCCCCTCGGCCGTGTCCTCTGCTGCTGCTTCCCCTGCGCAGGCCGAGTGGTGGGCCGCCGGCTCTCTCCCCGGGAAGCGCTCCTTCCAGAGCCGCCGGCCTGGGGGTCCTGGCCGCCTTTCTCGATCGCTTTCCTTTGAGGAAAACAGACTTTACGTAAGAGCCCACGAGGTCAACCATGTAAAAGCAGCGGGGAAAAATCACTGCTTTGCATGCGTTCCTTTGTTTGCTTCGTTTTCAACCGTGGAGATATTTTTGTCTTTTTTGATGTTCCATTAAATTCTACAGTGTTGAGTTTTTGCTGATTTCCAGACTGTATAGAATCCACGTGTTCAGATTCATGTGGCTTTTATATCACGATAAATTTAATAATAGGTGTCAGAGAAAAGCCGGCTAAATGACTCAGTGGTGAGGGGAGGGCTCCTTGTCAGGGACCCCTATTGAAGGGAACCAGCAAAGTTTACTGGTAACTGCCACTGACAACAACGCTCTTATTTAGAAATAGCTGTCTCAGTAGATGGGTATGTGGGTGCGCGTGCACACACATGCACCCCCCACACACACGCATGCCGCCTGTGTTACAAAGCAGAGAGCAAATCGATCAATAGGTTCAGGGCAGCCTCCTTTTGGGTTTGCTTTTGAATTTCAGTGGCTGCATGGTTTATACCTTTATCAAATAAAACACTGATCCTTTCCAGACTAATTCTGTCAAAGCATAACTCTAATTTTATTACTTCCTTGTTCAAAAAATGTCAGTGGGCCCCCCCGGTGCCCAGAGACCGAGGTCTGGATACACAGCCTCTGCAGCCAGCCTGTCCGTCTTTCTCCCCTTTTGTGACAGAGAAGGCAGTCGGTGAGAAAAATCTTAGGAACTCCACAATGGACCGCCTGGCGTCTTTCAAACGGAAACATTTAAAACGAGGAAGCAGTGATCAGGTTTCCGGTCTGCTCTGGCGCACCAGGCTGGTTCCTCAGCTGTGTTTCTGGGCCGTGACCTACGAGCACCCCTGGCCCTTCCGGGGCCTGGCTGGAACTTCCCTACCTGCCCCAGGAAGGGACGGCACTCGACAGAATACACCTTTATTTTTTTTTTTTTTAATTTTAAAAAAATTTTTTAGAGAGGGAAGGGAGGAAGAGAGAGAGAGAGAGAGAGAGAGAGAGAGAGAGAGAGAGAGAGAGAAACATCCATGTGCGGTTGCTGGGGTCATGGCCTGCAACCCAGGCATGTGCCCTGACTGGGAATCAAACCTGCGACACTTTGGTTCGCAGCCCGAGCTCAATCCACTGAGCTACGCCAGCCAGGGCTTAGAACACACCTTTTACACCTCTGTCTCCGTGGGTCATTCATGCACGTTCTTTCACGGACCCCTCCCGACCCCAGGACAGGGACCACGGTGGGGATTGACTGTGGGAGCCGGGGTGGGCTGGGCGGAGGAGGGCAGAGGGGAAAATGGGGACAACTGTAGTGGAACGACAATTACGAAAAGTAAGACCTCTGTCTCTGTTATGTTCCCAGAGAATAAACGAGCCGTTATTCTGCAGGGCTGCACGTGCCGTTGCGTTAAAGTAAATGCTTCTGAACGCGTGCGTCCACTCTCTTTACAGTTGAGAGGCCAGTTTTTGCATAATGTGGAAACACGGATTTCTCCTAGGACTGAGTGCATTTGAAATTCTGCAGCTGCTGTATATTATGGGTCTGTGTCAGCTGGGATTTTAATTTGGGTGAATCTTGTGGCACAAAGGCAAAGGTACCATAATTCTAATTGGCTTCTCCCTGTCTCATAAGATAATGTTTTCTGTGTATTAATTCTGTCCTTTAAAACTTGATGAGATAGGGTTGTTTATGCTTTATTGGTCAACATTGGATTCGTTTTATTTATATTTTTGCCAATTTTATTCATTCTTTTCTTTTTCTTTTTTTTTCTACAATAGATTTCCATGGGAGAGCAGTTTACTTTTTCTTGAAATAAATACTTAAAATTTTTCATTCAGTAAGAGTATATGGTTGACATACTATCTTAGTTTTTGTTTCTGGAGCTCTTTTTATGGTTTTTCACGTTTGAAAAATATTTCCACTATGTATAAAATTCAGGGTTGGCTGTTGTTATCTTCAGCTCACAGAAAAATGTATCCGTTTTGTTTGTCGTGATCTCATGCTACTGGAAAAATCAGCATAAGCCCAGTTTTTGTCCCTTTGAGGGTGGCAGGCCTTTGGGGAGGAGGGGTTGTTTAAAAGATCTTCTTATCTAAGTCTATTTGTTTATCCTGCTTGGTTTTCACTGTAAACCTCCCATCTGCGGATCGATGCCTTCCATCGTGCTAGGGAATTTCTCATGCTCTCCCCTTGCTTTCTGGAAGTCTTGTTAAATATATGTTAAATCTTTTTACTGCATTAACTTCAACTCTCGACTTACCTTTCAAACACTCATCTCTTTGTCTTGGGGGCCCGAGTTCTACATCCTTTCCTTTGATTCTGTGTTCAGGTTTCTCGACCTGTCAAACATGTTGTTAGAATGGTCCACTGAGTTTTGAGCTACAGTTTTATCTTAAAAAAAAATTCTGCTAGGAATAGCAGTTTGTTGTTTTCCAATCCCATCTGTCATTTGTTTTTGTACTCGGAGAGTTCTCCCGTCCGGAGCTCCTGGGAGTGTGGTTATACCGCCTGCAGGAGGTCCGCTGGCCCCGCCCACAGCGCTTTGTTTCCTTGCGTGTTTGCTTATTTTTTTAACCTCTGAGACTACTCACGGTCTTCAAAGCTTTAGGTGTCGAAATGTTGCGAGGTCTGAGATCAGTGCACATGTCTTCCAGGGACTCCTGTCCGCTCTGTTGTCAGAGGACGTGAACCTGGAGGCTGTGTTCCCCTGGGGGGAGGGGCTTTGCTGGGACCCCGCCCCTTTCTCTGGGGTGCTGCTCGTCCCCTTCCGTCCCTGGGCAGGGCACGGTGCCTTCTTAAAACTGTCGTGCCTGCAGTTTTAACTTTTAAAGTTGTAAAAAGTCATAGCATTTCTCAATACATGTAGAAAAGTACGATCGATGATTTAAGATCTAATAGATATTCTTGGTCGATTGAAACCCAGTTTTAATTAGTAAACACTGGAATTAGGAAGGGACATGGAAGAAACTTTTGAAAACTAAGACAAAAAGATTTGCCACGTCAGATATTGACATTCACTCATGTAAAGATACTATACTCAAAACAACGTGGTTTTGGTATAACATGAAAGTTTGTAAAGGGAACCAAGTAAATATGAGAACATAATATGTAAAGAAGAGGTATTTCAGTTCCTTGGAAAATGATGGGTTCCTTGAGATGTGGTGATGGTATAGTTTTCACTTTACCTGCATCACACCATCTAGCAAATTTTATGTGGAATATATTTTTATGTATAAAAAGAAACAGACACAAGGATAATGTTGAAGCTCCAAACTGTGTGAGAGCCAGTTTTACTATGCATATTTTAAAATGTATTTTCAAAGGACAGCTAACCAAACTTAAAACCAAGCAGAAACATTTTTTAGGCTTGTTTTAGGCTAAGAGGTAGCTCCTGTATTCATCAAAGAGTTCCTGGAAATTTAAAGGAGATTAATACACCCGCCCAGGAGATGCATTGGCAAAGGTTATAAACCTTATAGAAGAGGGAATACAAGTGACTGATAACCGTACTAGAGATGTCCTCCCTCCGTGTTACCCAGGAACACGGGAATCAGAGGATGGGACCCCAGTTTCCGCTCGCCTGGTCGTGGAAGCTAGGAAGTTCAGTCACCGATGCTGTCCAGTAGGAGGACACAGGGAGCCTCCTACCGTGGAAGTATGTTGAGTATGGCAAATACTTACATCCCGTTGTGGCGGTCATGCTGTATTGTCCGTGCTTCCCAGAGAAATAAAAGTGCCACCGCACGCTGGTGCGGGAGCAGCAGCAGACATCACAGCACTTTCAGGGGTGCTAGAAATGGCAGAAAACTCGAGACAACCGCAATGCCCATCAGTTAAAAAATTGCTAACTGTTATACTAAATATTGTAGAATATTATGAGTTTGTGTTTTAAACACACACTCATTGTTTTGTTTATTGATCTAGAAGTGTGTGCCTATTAAGTGAAAAAGTGTAAGTTGCATATTAATATAAATAGCACGACACTGTCTTTAGAAAAGAGTCCGGTTTATCGATATATATATAAGCTAAACATCGAATAGAAGGATCTAATTTAAATTTCATTTCCTTCACTGATTGAGGTTGAGGGAGAAGTCACTAGCATGCTTCTTATAAATATCCACATTATTTTACTTCTACAGTGAGCATGTATCCTTTTAATGAAAATAATAAATTAAAATGTAACAGGAAATGAAAGCCAACAAAAAAAGGTCACAAAGTGGCAGGTGGCAAGTCCTGTTCTGACCTTTTACTTTGGTGTGGAGTAATAGAGAGATTCAGATTTGTCCCCCACGTGACGACTAGTTCCACATCCGTCTGCAAACAATGCGGTTTCCCAGGACTCGCTGTTCTGAAACGCTGCGTTTATCATGTATTTAATTCCGTATGTATTTCGGTTTGTTTGCAAACCATCCACGCACCCCATTGCTCGGACAGAACCACGGCGGGTTTGTGACTGTGCTGTGTGATGTCCCTTCTCATTGAGCAAGGACTTTTCCCTGACGCTGTCTTTGTTTTTCAGAATACCCTAACTTTTTGCTATCCGCAAGCCGAAAAACAAGTTCTACAAAATAATTATTGAGCATTGTGTTCAGGCTGTAATAAAATATTGATTTACAATGATTAATTCGAGTGTACGCTCATCTTGCCTCATTCATCAGTTGATAGGACAGTAACTGAATTTTCTGGAATTCAACCTTTAATTTTAATAGGCACCTCCCCAGTGTTGAGCCCGGCCAGTTGCGGGAGACCGAATTTATTTGTGTTACAGGCAAAGGGCTGGAGTATCACTTCCAAAACACCCCATCTCCTGTGATGGGCTGTGCTGGAGGAGACAGATGAGTGTTACGCTGTCTGTTGAATCATTAATGCTCCTGCAAAATCTAGCTCGTTTCTGTTTTGTAACATGTGCCTGTGGGCCTTTAAAAGGTTACACTTTTACTTTCAGTCCCAGCCAATGCACTGTGCAGTGGTGACTGCTTTGCTTCCCGTTCGCTCCAAGGAATGAACATGAGTTCTGCAGAACCTTCTAGAACTCAAAGCAGTGGTCATCACCTCATTATGAAGTTTAAGCAATATAAGAACTGAAATGTGATGCCAGGCTAGCTAGAGGAGAAAGGGTTTCACTGTGTGTCTTCAGCCGGTTTTCTGTGAAACAAGTAACACCGCACCGTTTGTGGTTGCGTGTCTGTGTGGGCACACTTAAATATATGCCTTTGTAGATATTTTTAAAATTTTAAACTACTCTTAGCACACAACGATGTATATAGTCCAATTATATATAAATATATGCAAATATGTTTACTTATAAATTAAACTGGAATCACAGTGTTTTTCTTTAGTATAATCAGGACAAAGAATATGTAAACACATAAAATACTAGTTCGAATATATTAACATTAATAAGTAAACGCGGGTGTAGCAGGAGCTAGACAAACGAAATTTCTGTCTGACTGGCCATCTCAGGGTGGAAAACAGACATCGGAAACCCAGCAAGGCTGAGAGGTTTGTCAGAGCCACACAGCCACGTGGCGATGCACCCGAATGTTCTAGAGTTCCTGCCTGGTGTGCTTCCTTTTGTCTGCATCACACTGCACTGTCTGTGTGAGTACAGTATCGATGTGGTGAGTTGTTACTCAGGCACGGAGCACTAAAGAAGTAACCCGTTTGCTGTCTTGAAGGGTCTTCTAGGTACCCTTCACCTCGTGCGGGTGGATAAAATGTGTAACTAACTGTGTCGTAAACAAACTGCAGCTCCGTTTCTGAAAATGACTCTGATGGATTGAAGAATGTTAAGTAGCTTCTTATCATCCAACTCATTCTAATTTTGGAAGTAGTGCCGGGTTTAAGCTGCTGTGTGTGGGACAGAGACCTTTCTGATACCCCACTGCGTGCCCACCGTGCAAAGACAGCGGGGCGGCAGCCGGCCCCCAGCTGGGCCGCGGTGACACACTGGGGTGGACTCCACTGTGGGCAGGACCTCGCTCATTCCTGTGGGCGAGGGGCGCGGCGTCACAAAGCCGTCTGACGTTACATATTTTATTTTTGAGTGAAAGACAGTAGGAGTGTCACAGTCCAGCTCTAATGGCATAAATGGTGCAGTTCTGCCCTTAGTACGTAGTTATCTTACAGGCATGGCATTCGGCAGCAGTCGCTGAGCTTCTTCCGAATTGTGTGTGGGGTAAGATGATGTGGGGTGAGATTATTTTGAGCTCCTTCTCACCTTCAACACACGATTTTGCTCTTCCATGTATTTGTTGTTGGGAATAGAAATGTAGTTTTAAAACCTGATTTGACAATTTCACTTGAGCATTTTTGCCTCTTTAAATAACAGATGCATTTTTAAACACAAAGACACAACAAGAAAAACCTCCGCTGTTTTTCTCTGTGTTTCTGAATCTTAGTAACCAGCATATTTTAAATTAAACCAGATACGGAGCAATTCTCAATTATTTCCCAGGTAACCAGCGACCCGCGTGATGTTGCTCTGTTTTCAGGACCGCATCTTTCGGGAGAGGGAGGAGTGTGAAGCTTAATAACACACTCAGACACTAAGTTTCTGCCTCAAAATCCTAGACACCACATGCCGCTTTAGTATGTGCGTATTTCTGTCCAGGTAAAAAAAAATAATAATAGTGAAGCCATAATTCTGGTTACCTGTTATAAAGATGTATAACATCGTTGAATTGTAAGGAACAGTCATCTCAGTGACAAATAACATTTATGATATAAAATGAGAAATACGAAATTCTTTCTTGCTGTCTGTCTTATTCTTCTGCTGTCTGTCTAACTAACACAACTGTCCTTTCATAAACATTAAAATCTAAACATGTAGCGTTAACATTTTTGAAAAAGTCTTTTTAGGAGGAAAAGCCTACGGGGATGGCTTGAGGGCTCAAATTTATCAAATCTGCCTTATGCAGCATAAGGTACCGGGCATCTTATCCCTGTCAAGTTTTTGGAAAAAAAAAATACTGCATATAAATATGACCAAGAAGGACTATCAAACTGCATTTCCCAAGCCGTGAAACTGGGTTAAGAGCCTTCACGTCTCCGTCAGTCATGGGGTGTGAGCCGGATTCGAACCTGGACGTGGCTCGGAAACCCATGAGCCCGCACACGTGTGCTTTAGTTCGGCACCCCAGGCCGGGAACAGTTTTGGTTTTCCACAAGAATGGCTGTTTCCTGGCACGCCGAGTCTCGAGCGCATTCATGGCTCTGAAAGGCTCCTCATACAACTTGTCTAACGTTTAGTGGGTCTGACACATGGAGAGCGAGTTTTCAGGAGAAAGGCAGCCCAACCTCTTGCTCTGTTCCCGTCGGTCCCCACGGGAAGGTGAGGGCTGTGGCGGCAGGACTGTTGGCGTGTTCTGTGGGTGATGTTCCCCCCTTCCCTGGACAGAGCAGGGAGCTGGGTCGGCCGTCACTCGGGATGCTGACGCCCGCGTGTGTCTGTGCTGTCCCTGGGCGCGCCCGGGGCCCTGGCTGTGCAAGGAGTGCCCCTCCGCCCCCCCCCCCCCCCCCCCGCCTTGGGCAGCTCAACACAGCACGACAGACAAGCGATGTTACTTCACCCTTCTCACACGTGCCAACTGACTGAAATTTACCCAAGGACTTTTTTTTTGAAATGCAACAGATTGGAGTTTATCTTGGAAGGGTCCTTCCATCTGTGAGAACTGTCACCGGGAGGGAGAGGAGCACTTTAAAATAAACCCAGCAGCTGTGTTGGTGGAGTTCTGGCTGGGGGGGCGGGGGGGCCCCCCCGAGGAGGCAGGCCTCTGTGTTCAGGGAGTCGGACCATATAGGAGGGGGCAGCCGGCTCGCGAGTGTGTCCTGCGTTTCGTCGCTAATGACTTTGCACACCATTAAGTGATAGCGGGGTAACACTAATGCAGTTTCAAGCTGTAACTTTAAAGTGAAAGGCAAAGAATAAACGTCCACGTTATCTTAAAATAACTTGCATAAATGGCACGTGTCGCACCTTAGAACGTGCTCTGAGAACCCCCGTGGGTAGCAGAAAACCCGGCAGCTGCAGGGGCCCGGTGAGCTGATGGGCCCGGCAACGCCCGACGCCAACGCCCCTTCTTTTGCGTCCATGTGCAGACAGCAACCGTGTCCGGCAGTATCGTGTATTTTCTTGGCTTCTAGATTTTTGTTTAAAGAAGGGACAAAAGCGCACATGCTTCGTACATAAAATCAGTCTTTGCACAGATCTGGAATTTATTTTTCACGCCTCCTAACAGAGCCCTATGCACTTTATTTTTATCCAGCCGCAGTCCAAGGCTGAAGGGCTTGTGCCTGAGTGAATAACACGGAGGCACCAGTTGAAGTGGCTGTGAGCTCTCGAGGAGACTGCTGGGGTGTCTTTAAAGCGCCCTTCTAAATTTAAATGGTACAGACTTTCCTTTTATGAGGGCTTGAGCGCCCACAGAAGGGGAGTCGGACCTCTTGTTCGGAGGGAGGACTTGAGAAACCATCCCACTCACTGTGAGACAAAAAAACCCACCACATTGATCTTGAAGCCCTCGCCAGGCCGAGTGGAGGAGGCGTTCCCTTTCTCACGGGCTTCCTGGGCTCCGAATGCCGGGTCCTTGGAGTTCTGTGTGTGCCACTTCTCCAGACATGTGGGCAAGAGGCGGGCGGGACGGCAACTTCCGAATCGCCACTGGGTGCAGGCGCAGCCCGTTTGTGAAACCGCGTCTACACACGTGACGGCGCACTCCTGGTTTGCTGTCACGGCATCGTCTTTCCATTCGCTGCCTGTCCACTCCCTTTCTGCGGATGTCCACGTCACCTGTGTGGTCATCTCCCCAGCCAGTCCCTCAGGACCGGCCCTCCCCCCCGCTGTTCAGAAGGGCTGGCCCTCAACCCCCCGGCTGGTCGCCAGCTTTCTCTCTAAGGAGGTGCAAGCGCTTTCTAAAACTTGTGTCTTCCAGTCATCGTTTCCAAAGTGGCGGTGGGGGGGTGAACCCTTGTAGCCAGATCGCCAGGTTACTGGGGCAAGGTGGCTTCTGAACGCTCCGGAATGTGCACACGTGTGTGGTCCCTCTCCTTCCCGAGTCCTGCCACCCGGAGTCGCTTTCACGGCCACTGTTCAGAGCCGATTCCCAATGTCAGCCCGAAGTGACGTCTTCCTCCGACACCCAAGCGTCCTGACCTCAGGGGGCGTGGATCGCAGTTTCTGAAAAATCGCCGTGGCGCTTTTCATTCACGAAACACTCGGCGATTCTTGCAATTTTTTTAAAAATTTCACAGCTGCCTACAGTCTTACTTTGGTGTAAGGGTCAGACGTGGGGTTGAGACTGTTGGAGAATTTCTAAACAGTTTCATTGTCACTGACGTGCTGTCCACGGTAGTTGGACAGATCATGAGCCATAAATGGGATTTTAAATGTTTCACTTGTTATACTTAAAAAAAAAAACATGCCGTGTTCTCTTCTGTGTCGTCATCCTCTGTGCAACAGCGACCTCACTTTGGGGCCGATCAGCAGTAGGTGATGCCCTTGGGGGAGAGGTCCCCGGGCGTCTCACTCGTCACATGCTTTCTGGGCCCTGTCCCAGGCGTCCTGCAGAGCGGGCTGCTGTCGGAGCCTCTCTGCGGTGGCGGTTTTACAGGAGCGCTTCTCAAGGTGCGGTGGGAGTTTGGGGTCAGTGAGGCAGGCAGGCAGTGCACAGTGTTACCCACCACGCCAGAGGTTCCTGAGACGTCAGGTGAGGAGAGGAAAACATCCTGACAGGGAACCTGAGACTTCCTCCCCAAGTGGCTGACTGCTTAGTCATGGGTGCTCCGTGGGAGGACCGCTGGGAGTGGGCAGGAGCTCAGGGTGTCGGCTGAGGAGCAGACCCATTCATTTTAAGTCAGTTTTTGTTTATCGTGGCTATTCTTAAGGAAACTTGTCCACAATTGGAAACCAAATGTTCCAAGCAAATGTTCGTATAATCTACTAGTATTGTACTAAATATTTTTTAAAAAATGAATGCAAGGTGACACCGAAGTGTTATTTAGGTTCTCTAGGAAAAATCACCAGGGGATCTCTGTGCTATTTAATATTAATTAAATAAGGATTTGCACACGGCAGAGATGCAGTTTATTTCTGCTCAGTAGAGAGATCCTTCCGAAACTTATTTTGGAAGGATTTGTGAAGAACTGCCATGGACTGTTATTGCAGTATTCTTTAGAAGCCCCAGTGTAAGCCATGTCAGCTTCACATGCCCTTCGAATCAGTTTTATTATTTCAGTAATTCTTTACTTACTAATGCGTCAGATAGAACCATCGGCACACGCTCCTTTCATATGTGTCAGAGAGTTTCACGTTCACTTTTGAAAACTGCCCTGTGACAGCCTAGTGCTTTATTGCGGGCCCCTGTTGGTGACATTAATGAAGATCCCACAAAGGCAGTGGAAAATATGGCCAGATTTGTGGGAACAGTCAGCTCTCAACCTCTTGAATGACGTAGCAGAGACTCTAAACTCACAGCAACGTGCCGTGATGCTGAGTTGGAAAGGTCAGCGCCAAGGGCACTACAACGGAGCTCCGTAATCCGTGGGGTGAGCGACGGGGTGCCACAGCGTTAGTGCGCACCTGGGCCTCCCGGGCTCAGAGGCCCGGCTTCGAGTCCCAGCTGCGCGAGTCATCTGCCACACGACCCTGCAGCCCTTAACCTTCCTCCCTGGGTCCCCTTAGGGACGGGCTTCACGGCACGGTCTTCCTGTGTGTTCGGAAGATACGGACCGGAGAACCGTTTGTGTGTGCCAGACAGGACTGCTGGTTGCCAAGGAGACAAATGCAGTTAGACCATCGTGAATGCTGTTGGAGCCATGCATTAAAATCTATTTTTAAATGTGTTATTCAGTTACAGAATGTCAGTGTGATTCTTTTAAAATAGATCGCGGTATTCGGGCTATGTGTTTAATTGTTTCATCTATTTTGTTTGCCTTTTCTTTGCCTGAGTTTCCATCAAGATTATTTGAAAGTATTTTTCTGCCTGCTTCAATTTCTGGATCACCTGGGGGCCAGTCTCATTTACTTATTTTTTTTCTCTGTAATTAGGAGTCATTTAATTCTGTCTTTTCTTGTGCCTAAAAATTTTTGATTGAGTGCTGGGCAGCTAAGGAATAACTGAAGAAAGGCCTGGCAAAGTGCCGGGAAGGTGCCGGAATCGATAAATAGTGAAGCTTCTTGTCATCAGCAGCCTGTGGTCTCTGATAATTAGTATTTGTGGTTGGATTGTCCACGGAAGTGATGTGTGTGTTTGCAAAGACCTTGCATAAAGTATTTGAAGCAAAGCCGAAGGTAAAATAAATGCATTTGTTTCATATTGTCAAGTACATTCTACCATCGCTTTTTAAAAACATACTTCAGAGCAGTTTCGTGTTTACAGAAGCACTGCGAAGCCAGCACAGAGAACCCCTACATATTCCTGCACGTGGTTCCCCCATTACTAACATCGACTCGATAGCACATTTGTTACAGTTACTGGAACATTGTTTATGTATCATTATTAACCGAGGCTGTGGTATCTTCAGATTTCCTTGGTTTGTACTGAATCCCCATTTTCTGACCGAGGAATCTTTCCAGAATAACACACTACATTTGGTTTTCCTGTCTCCTTAGGGCCCTCTTGGCCGATGCACCTTCTCAAATTATCATTATTTTTGATGTTCTTGACAGTTTGGAGGGTTACTGGTCAGGCCTACATTTTACTTTTGATTAAAGGAAGAACAGCCCCCAAAGAGCCAACTTATTACTAATTCTTTGGCAAATGACGGTGTTTGCACATCGTGGACAAGTTGGTCTCTGAGCACTCGGTGTCACGTGAGTGGACTCTGAGCGGGTCTGAACGCAGCAGGTGTGTGGAGGGGAGGGGTGCGAGGTGCCCCCTCACGGCCCGGTCCCGGGGCTCTGGGGTGAGGGTTGGTGTCTGCACCTCTGCTCCTCAACAGCCCGCTTTGACCTTCCACCCAGTCGCCCAACCGAAAACATCCAGGTCATACTTTGAGCGTGTAAGGTGTATTGTCACATAATGACGTTTTTATCTTTATTTTGGCAGAACTACTATGGAGCTGCCAAGATGATCTTTTCCGACAACCCGCTGGGACTGACCTGCGGGATGGTGTGCCCCACCTCGGATCTCTGCGTGGGCGGCTGCAATCTGTACGCCACGGAAGAGGGGCCCATCAACATCGGCGGGCTGCAGCAGTTTGCCACTGAGGTGAGACCGACACGCCGTTTTCTCCCCCTCCCGGCACGAAAACCTTAAAGGGACCGGAATCCTTGGTCCTCTGTTGGCGTCCAGCACGGGTAGTGTGAGACGCCCCTAACGTGTCGGAGGTACGCGTTCCGTGCCGTAAACAGTATTTTTTATTCCACGGCTTGACTGCAAATAATGAAACTTTGTAAAACCGCGTGTCAAACTAATTGCAATCCCAGAAGGTTATTAAAACACTTTGACGGGAAGTGACATAGATTAGAGGGATCTGAAAATAGAATTTATTCATCAAGTCTGCACCGGAGCGCCTCGGCGTAGACCCCATTACGAAAGGGCAGTCTTGCTTAACTGATTCTCTCCCCCGGAACTCGCTTTAATCTTCACAGCTTGAAACAACACATCAGTATGGTTCTGGGATGTGTTGTGAGTGATGGAGGTTGGGATCCATCCGAACGCCCTGAAACTGCACAACACTCATCACCGTTACCTGTTTGCGAACTTGCACATAGGAAGTGTGCACGCCCTCTGGATACTGATGTATAACGGAATAAAGTGGAGGCATCTTCCCTGTTTATTTGATCAGTTTGGGCCCAGGCTCTCTCTCGAGGGCCCTTTGTAAATGGCTGTGCTCTCTGGGGTCTCTGTGGGGAGCCCCCACCAGGTCAGTTCCCGTGTGTCATGCTTTGAGGGGCACGGTAAGATGTTGTGACCCTTGGGGCCCAGTTGGCTAGAAGGCCAATTAAATGCCTGTCGGCCCTAGATTTTTAGTTAATAACTCCCCTGTCTGGGTTTGTCACCTTAAACACGACACGTTCTCTCCACGTAGGACCCTGCCCGCGATATCCCTCACGCTTCGGCCGCACTTTGCTTCTCGTAATAAATCAGGGTTATCCCCTCCCTGTGTCCTGACAGGTTAATTCTGAGGAAGGGCTCCTGGGAATGAGAAAATTGAAACAATTCGAGGGTGCGAGTTGTTGCAATAAATTCTAGGATTTAATTTCTTTTCTCGCCAAATTCAAAATCGCATTAGGCTTACCTGGCCAGGGCAAGGGATGATCTTTACAACCTGCGAAAATCCTGAGTTGATGGAGACGATTCACTTGGCTTCTCCCCACGTCTGTCTTGGGGGACCCGCGGTCTCTCCATTAAGCCACGGCCAGCCCGCCAGGGTGTCGTCAGTGAAAGGTCATGCAGTATGTACATGAACTGACATTGCATTTCAAAACAAGGTGCATGGAAATAATGGCAGTTTCTCAGTGACCTGGGGCAGAGAGAGAGAGACAGACAGACAAGGACAGACAGCATTCCTCTGAGAACCCTCTCTCCGTTTTAACGATGCCCCGCCTTCCAGAGCGAAGGTATGTTTATTTAAGCCAAGATGGATCAGGGTGGCACTGAAGGCAGCGTAAGTCGGCCGTGGCGTTTAGCGTAAGAATGTATTTTTCCATTTCATGCCAATTATACTCCATCTCAATGTGGCTTCAAATGGATCTACCACATCACAAATAAAAATCTCCCAGGGAAATTATGTAGAACAGCTGTCCATCCATTCCTTCAAGTTTGCCACTCAGGGCAAGTTGTTCTAGAAAGCTCCGTCTTCCTAAGTCAAGGGGTGGTACACTTAAATTTGCCCGACTGTCGGAACTGGTGTGATGATAAGCGAGACACGAGCGGTGCGCTGGCTTACTGCCAGCGAAAAGGAGAAGTATAACGTACAAAATACCGTCCTTCTTTCAAAGTGTCCAACTGCTGATACGAGTACTTAAGTCAGAGCAGAACAGGATGCAGATAGTTTTCTGTTTTGGTTGTTTGATAACACAGTGATTGATTTTTGACCTTTAAAGAAATAGAAATCTATTTTTCAACCAAATTAAATAAAGGTTAGGGAAGCAGACTGCGGTAGCATGATATTTTTCAAAATTGCTTTTCCTATAACTTACCAGTGATTTTTAAAATACCAGCCCTGTAGCCTGCCATTTTTGGTTCTGCCCCTCCCTTCCACGCTTCCATTTGCACATGGGCGTGCGATTCGGAGCGACCGAGGCAGAGAGAGAGATGAAATCATGGCAAGGACAGCCGGCAGCAGGGTCAGGAGACCGGCTGCCTCCTTGTCCTGTGTGTCACTTTTGTTCAGCCGGGGCCGGCCCCGCGCCGGCAGGGGCCCTGTGTCAGACGCCTGTGAGCACCTCTGGGACACGCGGGCCGGGGCTGCCTCTCTCCGGGAGGCGGGTCTTCCCAGTGCAGTCAGGCCTCACACAACAGCACTTAAAGAAGGTGATTTGGCGATCAAGTATTAATAATAGTGTTTTGATGCAGATTTTCTTATCGCCTTCATAACAGTTTTAAGATTTCTCTATAGAAGTCTAACCCTTGACATTTTTATTTTAAACTGTGTTTGAGCCCTGACTGGGGTGGCTCAGTGGGTTGGGTGTCATCCCACAACGCCGGTCGCCGGTTCGATTCCCGGTCGGGGCACGTGCCTGGGTTGCGGGCTCTGCCTGGACGGGGCGAGTATGAGAGGCAGGGACCGATGTTCTTCCCTCCCGTCGATGTTTCTCTCCCTCCCCCTCTCTCTAAAATAAGTAAATAAAATATGTTCAAAAATAAAAAAGTAAATGTATTTGAGTAACTAATTCAATTTTTGAGACATCTTATCACATTTAACAGACCAACTACACTCTCCTCGCCCCTCCCATTTAGCTAATGAATTGTTGCAGAATGCGAGTGAAGTGAGATTAGACCTTTTTACTCATTCCCTAAAGCTGCAAAAGTAACTGTAAGCAGATAATTAGCTTCACGTCAAGTCCGTTTCCTTCTGCCCATGTGAGAGAGTGACGGAGGCAATACTGACAAATTAAAATGAAAACTCCGAGGCTCCCACATTCGACTTGAAATGTTAAAATTAATGAGGGCCAGAAGATCGTTATTCAAAATTGTTGCCTCGATTGTGAACTTTTAGGACTAACTACATTAGATTAGGAAATAATGTCTGAAACTAGTATTTATTTTTTGCCGTAAGCACTCTCGGGGGTTCTTGAGCACCCATCCCACACGCCGTGTGTGTGGCATTTCCGTCTCCTTGCTGTGCTTGCGGTGAGGAGTGGAGCCGGCGGACGAACTTCCAGACTCGCTCGGGACTCGCGGAGAAGGGGTTATTCTTTAGGTCGTAGATGAAGCGTGTCTCTCTCTCAGGAAGTGTTTTGCGTCACCTGTCATTTGGCATTAGCCTGCACTTGTCCCCACATCCGGCACTATTTATACACCATCATCTACTAGCATTTTTTCTGTGTTTTATTGAGTAAACACAGTTCCCATCAATTCGATCAGGAATTAAGATGCAACAAAGTAGCACAGGAATTCCATCAGCACTGACAGCACAAACACCTACACCATTAAAATTGAGGGACAATTCTACAAGGACCCCAACATGTGCGCTTTGCAGCGATGCTACAATGATCCGCTGGCAGGGCCGGGAGTGAGGGAGGAACGTGCTCGCTCGACCTGCTCTGTGAGCAAACGTTTTCCCTGCCGAGCCCCAGGGGACACGGAGGCCCCTCACGGGAAGCCTTCGGGGTTTGCGCTGGGCGGGCAGACTCAAGGGGAGCACAGAAACGCACACACGGGGATAAATGATAGAGTATCCCGTGTGCACCCCTGCATAGTGCACGTTTGCGACACGTTCCACCTCCCACAGAAAAGCGGAGACAAGGAAGATGCAGACGTGCAGTCCTCAGGTGAAAAGCAGTGCCAACAAGGGTGCATAGCCTGAGCCGTGAGGCCGGCTGTCTCCACCTGTGTGCTCTGCGGGTCGCTTTATATATAAGCAAGGTCATCGAGGGAGTGAGACACCCTGGGAAGGACGCTGTGGAGAATGAGCCCAGTGCGGTGGACGGGCGGGTGCGGCACCCAGTGTCATGAGGTCCCGCTGGGTAAGGGTTCAGTCAATCAAACAAGCCTCGACGGAGCATCCAGTGGAAGCAGGAGTTGCCGAGGCTGCTTCAGCTGGGAAAGCCTGCACCAGCCTGGGGCAGAGCTGGTCTGTGCGAAGATTCAGCGACGAGTCTAGCACATTTCTGACGCCGTTTGGCAAGCTGGTCCGTTAGATCCGTCTGCTCCTGCACCCAATCAAAAACGAAGCTAAGTTGCCGTGATAGTGAGTAATAACCAGTGATCATCACCAATACCTGTTGCGGGCCACGTACTAACAGAATATGGATCACAGGACAGTTGCTGGGCTAAAGATTCCTCATGCTTGCTGAACCGCCCCCAGCCGGTATCATCGCTGAATTAAATTTCTCGAAACTGCTGTTTAAAAGAACATTTTCAATAGTTCGTGAATGCTGTTCATACCAAAAAAAAAGGGTAATTATTTCTGGGAGAAAGGAGAGGTCCGTGAAAGATGTACGTTAAACAGTAATAACATCGATAGTTTGCACCCGGTGAAATGTTGCTCGCGGGATATAAACGCAAGTAATATCTGTTAAGGCTTGATTTGTGTCTCTTTCCCTCCCGTCTTAATGCGGTGATTAATAGAAAGGAGTGATGTCTTGATAGATTTCACTAAATATCTGACATCTCTCTCCCCAAATCTCTGGAAATCTATTAAAAATACTCAGTGCGGGCACAGTGATTGATAAGGAAACCGCAGGACTGACGGAATTGCTAGATGGTTTTCATCACAATGTTTGAGTTTGTTTTAAAACCATGTGTTTGCACCTGGAGCTTGAACTATAAAGACACATTTCAGAGGTTTGGGGCAATAACTTTGAAAAATTGGCCAAAACTGCATGGTGGTTAGGATTATTTGCTATTGTTTTTTTTTCCCCTGATTTTTTAAATAAGTCCAAATATACGCACTGTTGTGGGCACCTCGCATTTTAGAATGATGGACCGTCGTTGATCCGGGTCTAACCCACTTACCATGTGTACCCTTTCATAAATACGCTCTGCGAACGGTAGCATACAGTAGCATGAAGCCATGGTACTGTGTCAGCACGAGCCACGTGCCAGAGAGGCATGGTGCTGGCAGTTAAGGTTTAAACCACTCATTTTTCTCCAAAGTATAGTAATAAAGGAAATGCAATAAGTACACAGTAAAAATGAACGGCTGAAGCAGAAAGGGAGACAGCCGCCCTCCGGGGCCGTGGGGGGTGCGGAGACACTCGGGGGTGAGCACAGGACGCGGGCCTCTCTCCGGGCGGCTCTGCCCCCTGATGATGGGGCTGATGGGGTCTGAGTGTCGGGGGGAGTGATCAGGGCCTGGGGCGTGGTGCTCGGGAGACGAGGGCAGAAGGTTGGGAAGGACGGGGCCACTGCCACGCAGGGCTGGGGCCGGCGCGGAGCTGCAGAGAGAAGTGGATGGCTGTGCCCAGGGTGCAGGGCGCGGTCCGGTGGTGGCACGTGGCCTGCTTCTGTGACATCTCTGAGTGTCGCCTGGGGACTGGAGCACTGGATTCCAGTGAGAAGCCCGGTCCTGCTGTGGGGGATGGAGCGATGCTGCTGGGTGGTGGTCCCTGTGCGCCTGATGCAGGACGAGGAGGGTGAGAAACTCGCGGCTCAGAGTGAGTCTGAAACAGGGAACTCAAAACCATGTTGGAAAGGCTGATGCTACCGGAGATCCAACCCGTACATGACATTATCCTGAGGAAGCAGAAAGGGTGCCGTAACTAGGCCTTTGGAATACATAAGCAAAGAATCAAGTTAAATCATTAAATAAACAGTGATGAGTTGGTATGGAAGTTAGTGGATGGAAAATGCTTACTAAAGTGACAGCACCACTGAAATGTTAGGTTTTTGAACTGGACACGGACACGGGTGTAACAGGTGAACTAAAGAGCAGACAGACCTGGGAACCTGGCCCGGAGCACAGCAGTGAGGCGTGAGTGTGGCACACGCGCTCCGGGGCTCGGGAGGCCCCGGTGCACTTGTGGGGGAGTCTCTGGGGTACAGGGAGAGAGGCTGGCAAGGAGAAGCCTGGAGCAGATCTGGTGGAGACGCTTCCAGAAGGAAAGGAAAATGGAAGTCCTTCCCCAGACGCACGGTTGTCATACTGTGACACGGCGAAGGTCAGGGCCGCTGGGGGAGGACAAAGGAGGCATGGACGCGAAGACCCTCGGGCGGCTGGGCTGACCCGGGCTGCTCAGCGGCAGCCACAGGGGCCAGAGGTCAAGAGCCGGGTGCGTCTGAAGGGCCGAGATAAAGCACTTGATTTCTCCTTGGACACTGGGACATGCGTGAGGACATGTTTTCAGGTGATCTATATCTAAGGTGTCACTCACCTTGTTATAAGAGCTGCCAAAACTTAGTTATTCTTTAGTGTGGATGACACAAACCTGGAATGAGAGAGAGACAAGAGAGGAAGACGAGAAAAAACCAGGAGCAAAAGAACTGGTAGAATATGGTGTTACTGCAACTACACATCCACAGTAAAGCAACAATAGCAGCCCATTCTGAGTGTTGAACTAGAAATGGAAACGAGGTATCTGTAGCAGGGAGGGGGGCGGGCAGGCGGGGTGGGCTTCCGCTGGGGCAGGAGTGGGGAGAGACTCAACTCGAGAATGTCTTGACAGACTTCGAGAGGGCTGTGTCACAGATTAGAAGGCGACCACAGAAAAGACAGAAATGCAATCTTCCAAGCAACTACAGAAAGAAGGAGGGTGAGGGGTGGGTGGGAAAACTTAGTTCAGTGAGAGACAGGAAAAGGAAAAATGAAACACAGACGAGAAGAGCACAGAGAAAAAGCCTGTGACGGGAGCACAGACAGGGTGCAGGGACACACCCAAATATATAATCAATCACGATAGTTTACGTTCATTACAACGGCCTCTTACAGCCTCCGGGAGACATGAGTGGGGCTGAAGCACGAGCCCTCCGAGCAGCTGGACGAGGTCTCTCCAGAAGGGGAAGATGGGCGCGGAGAACGTGAAAAGACGGTGCCTGAACAAAGACATATTCTGTAAACACCGATCTTAAGAAAATTGGGGCAGTGGTATTGATACATAACAAGAGCACAATTCTAGGGAAAAGCACTAATAGAAAAAGAGAAAAGTAAGTAACGAAAAAATAATGTCTTAAGAGACATGTATTAATTTACATGTAAATTCATAAACTTGTATACATTATCACATAGCCTTAAGCGAGGTATTGATTAAAGTTTAATAAAGGCTGGTTTAATAAAACCTATAAAGGTTTGGTAACGTTTACCAAAGTTGACCCCTGCGCTGGATCAGAAACGGTCACATTTATATTTCTCCAGAGACGTGGGTGCAGACTGACTATTTTCCCGTAACACAGCTACATTAGAAATAAAAAAGTAAAAATAGGGTAAAATAAAAACAATAACGCGCTTAGGTTTGGACATTTAAAAACCAAATTTGTAAAGAGCCCTTGAGTAAAAGAGGTCACCAACAGAAATGACAAAACATTTAGGCCTGAACGACTTGTGCCAATGACCTGTGAAATGCAGTCATTTTTTTGCAAGAAAATCTATTGTGTTAAGTGTGTGTAACAGGAAAGACAAAGGCTACACATGATTAAGCAGTGTTCATCTCAACGGGCTGGAAAGAGAGCAAAGGCAGGGGTGTGGTGGGCGGGGCCATTCCAAAAACATGAAAAGAAGGAAATGAAAATAGTGGAAAAACAAGGAAAGGGAGCACGAAAGCAAAAATGACGACCCGCAAACCAGAAAGCTGTCTCTCCGGGACCGATCTGTTACACGGTGGCCTGGCATAGCTCGCAATGACCAGTACAGTTCGGGTCAGACTGCTTCTGATTTCCGTCCTCTTATTATTTCATCAACCTGCCCGGGAGCGGCAGCTGCTCCGCCGTCCTGCTGTAAACACGCAGCCGTCGCCGCCTGCAGGGCCCATGGCGTCTCCGCCCTGCTCCCCTGGCTCCTGCTGGCCCCGTGGCCCCAGCAGGTGTAGCAGGGACTGCCGGACCTCGGCCCGCAGCCTGGAGCGCACACCCGAGTGCCTGGCTGGGCCTGGGCAGCGTCTGGGCGTGAGGACAGTGGTGCAGAAGGTGGCAGTGGCAGGAGCCTGAGAGCTTACGGCTCAGTGAGAAGGAAAAGCAAGCCAGCCGATGACAGTGGAGTGCTAGGGCGGGGGGGCGGCGAGGCCGTGGGTGGGAAACCTCCTCAGCAGCCTCTCAGGGAGGGAGGCAAGGAGGGAGGGGGAGTTGAGAAAGTGAAGTAGGAGCTGGTCCTGAGAGGTGTCCCCCAGGGGCAGCCAAGGCAGGCATAGGCGAGGGTCCTTGCAGAGGAGGGTCCTTGCAGAGCGCAGTGCAAGCAAACCCTGCAGGCAGGCCAGGGCCTGCCCTGGGTGTGAAGGGCCAGGGATTCGGGCGGGGTCCGTGACACCCCTCCTAACCGAACCACACCTTTCACGTTCTCTGATCGTGTTCGGTTGCCTTCCACCGTTGAAGTCGCAGCCTTAGACCTCAAACTCGGCGTCTTGTGCATCCGTTGTGAGAGTAGGAGCTCCAGCGTGAGAATAGTAGCTCGGGAATCGGTTCTGTTGTCTGTGAAATGCACCGCCACTCCTACCTGGGAGGGTGGTTGGAGCAGAGATACAAATTCAGGCACTTGGGAGAGTTACTTTATGGGGAGAAGGTGCTCACGCCGGGAGGTTACCGCTGATCCATCCCGTCTGCACAGGAAACTGCTGGGGAACCATGACTCGCTTAAGTGGAGAGGGGACGGTCGGGAGGCGGTCTTCTCCTCAGGGGCAGGTGCTGTTTGGTCCAGATGTGGCTCAGCCTTGTCGCTCCTCCATTCCGAGTGAGCTTCCCCCCCACTCACGGGTTCAGAGAGGACCTCACCCGCGACTGACCGTAGTCCCTTGTTCAGGTGCCAAAGACACAGGAGCCCTCCTTTGCCCAGGAAGCTGCCCGCCGGTGGGGGGGTCTCGTTTGCCTCCCCCTGCTGGTGCCATCAGACAGTGGATCAGAGCGGAAATGGGCTGGGCCGGCGTGTTCTGATCTTAAAGGTGCACAGTGTCTGTACCCGGCCAGAGGGGCCACATGACCCTGCCGCCGATTCCAATGACAAGGAAACAATGAAGCGACCTGGTGAGGATCATAGTGCATGAGCAGTGTCGGTACCGGGCAGTTTGCTGCCACGTCAGTCAGTGCTCCTCGTTTCTGACAACACGGTCCCCAGCTCGGTGTCCTGCTTTCCTTGTGCAGAAGCCCGGCAGGTAGCCCAGGAGCATTTCTTCTCCAAGGATGAGCGCCGTGAGTGGTGTACACTACTCAGTATGTCCTTTGACTTCTCTTACAAAAGGAAACACGTTTCAAAGGAAATCACACAGAAGCATTGTGCACAAGGCATGTGATTGGAGGTCACTTACTTTCAGATGCACCAATCACAGTCTTTCTCCATTCAAGTGTTCAGAAGGTAACCAGACTCTCATACTATTAAATAACTCAAAGGAACTGAAACCAGTGAAAAATGAAAATCAATATATTATCTTTATTAATGTTTCTCTTAGGCCTACACTGAAGAAATCATCTCTCTTTAGAGATCAGCGGAAATTATGTTTCATTTTACAATGAAATCAAGTTAAATACTCACAAAAGTATAAACTTCTTAAGAGGTATGCAGGACACAACCACCCTTTCATGATTCGCCCTTCAACTCATGGAGAGATTCCAACATTTCCAAAAATATTACTTGTCGTGATTTACTTACAGTTTATTTTTGCTATTGCTTGGTTAATAACAAATAGATTAATTGTGGACTAATTATATAACTGCCAAACATTTGTGTTTATTTTTATTGTGTGCCGTTTTAGAAAGCAAAAAAGATTACAGTGAGCATTACCCTCAAATTAGAATTGGTAAACACCCTTGTACTTGCCAAGGTGCCTCTTTTCTGGAGAGAGCGCTGCGTAATGATGTGGGAATTATCCCTGCTCCCATCTCCGAGTGGGAGGAGGCTGGCGGGGCGGGGCGGGGCGGGTAGGAATCCCGTGGCCCTCTCCGTTGTTTTACCGTCCCATTTTTAAAATCAGGAGGACCTCTCCCGTGTCTCAGAATACTATGAAAGTTATGGAGGAAAACACTAGGAAAGTCAGTTTGGACGGAGGAGAGAAAAGCACTTTCCAGATACACGAAAGGTCAGAAGTCACAGGGTGATTATGCGATGACATGTACCTGGAGAGGCTCCTCCAGCACATCCGGTAGAAGGACCCACCCCATCCCCCCAACACCGAGGAGGAGCAGTCTCCCCTGGGCCACGGCTGGCCATGCACTTGTGGAAGCCTGCCACTGGGGTTCAGGCATCCCGAAACCCATTCTCATCTTGCCGGAGGCCTCCGGTGCCACAGAGCTCCAAGCCCTGGGGTCAGAGATGGGAGGAGGAGCCCTCGGACTCCTTCCTTCGGGCCTGTAGGGAAAGTCAGATTTCACGTGAGCCTCGCTGTTGAGCAGAGAGAATTCCGTAAAGCCTGCAGCAGAGCGCCCAGAGGGCAGCCAGTGCCCAGCGACTGGCAGCTGAACCATTCAACAGCGGAAAGCCTGGTGGTCGGCCCCCAGCCAGCTCCTGCAGGGCCGGCCAGCACCCTCCTCCTCTTGGGTTTTGATAGCAGAGCTCCTGGTATATCGCAGGGTCTGTACATGGTGGTATGTGCACATCACCGATGGAAAATAAAATAATAGTGCAAGAGCCCCAGCATTGCTGGTAGGGCAGGGGACACCTCGGAGAGGATACAGACGTGAGGGACTTCAGTGGGTCACAGGGTCTTGTCCCCCCTGGCTCCAGAGGGGTTTCTCGGGTCACGGAGTCGCGTGGCAGGAAGCCCGCCGGAGGTGCCTGCAGTGTTTTCAGACACTTCCTTAGCAGTCGGTTGTCTGTCCATTTAATTTAATTTGTTCGGTGTGACAGCCAGCTTTGGTTGTTAATAAATTGACTGTTGTAAGGGTAGTAGGCTTAGGAAAGGTAAATTCATGGAATACGTGTTTAGCTACACATTTGCTGTTGAAATCGTGCATGGCATGTATGTTGTGTATCTGTGTATATGTGTATGTTGAAAACCGCCATGAAAACTTGACAGCAGCAGTGTTTAGGAATTCTGGAGTCAAAGAGCCCTCAGATGAAGCCCTTAGCACGTGAGCTGGGCCGTAGTTTCAGCATCGGAGAAATGGAAGTACCAGCTGTATCTCTGTAACAGGACGGGTGACACTAAATGTGGTTCTTTCTGTACGGGGGTCCAGCCCACGCCCCACCCCACGGGACAGACGGCTGTTATTGTGGCCCCACACAAGGTTGCAAATGTGCTGCAAACCTGTTTGTTTGCTGCTGATCAGCTTTCATTAGTGTTTGTGTATTGGCTGTGGGGCCTAAGACAACACTTCTTCCGGCGTGGCCCAGAGACGCCAAGAGGCCGGACGCCTCTGGTAGACACTTAGCTTGAAGTCAGGTGCTAGTCTGAGCTCACCAACACAGAACAGCGTCCTTGTTCCGACTGTGGGAGAGTCCCCGTCGGGGCGCTTCTCTTTCTGTGGCCCGTACTTTTCTCCTGCCACTGCCCTCGTCCCACCTTCCCACTGCAAGGACACTGTCCTTCTGAACGCCACTGCAGACGGAAGAAGACATGTGCTTTCATTGCTCAAAGAACACTGTTTTCTTGTCTTCCGACTCCCACCCATCCTTCTGAGGGGAAAACCGTCAAACTCTCCGTCGCCCACCGACAGGCCTGTGGCTTTATTCTCCGGCAGTTTTCCACGCTTTGTGTATTTTTTTTTACTTCAGTTTAGAGCAGTTTTGCTGTGTGCGTGAGTTACTTGATATTGACCTTGTTTGAGCTTTTAAAATTTCTCGAATTTGTGCCTTGATGTCTTTCATTGATTTGGGAAAATGCCTGGTCTGTTCCTCTTCGAATATCGTCTTTGCGTCACTCTCTGTCCCCTCCCTGTCCCTTTGCTACTTCAGCCCTGTGAAGAGTAAGCCTGTCTCTGCTGTCCCCTGGGCCCGAGTTCCTTTCCGAGTTTTCCTTCCCGCGCTCCGGCCCGGGTAGCGTTCAGTGGCCCGTCTTCAGCTCACCCGTCCCTGGTGCTCATCTGTCCGATCTGCTATTAAATCCATGTGCTTAGGTTTTCATTGTGAGTTTGCACTTTTTCCTTCTAGAATTTCTTGTATATTTTTTTAACAAATTTCAGTTTTCTGGGAAAGTTCACATTCTCATTATGTATTTTTTGAACATATTTATCACGGCTGTTCCAAAAATCTATGTTTGATAACTACATGCGGTAGATTCTGTGTGCATCTCTCTCTCTCTCTCTCTCTCTCTCTCTTTTTTTTAGCTCTTGGAAGACGTTAGCTTGGGGCTGGGAGCAGGCCCAGGCTGTTCGATCAGAAGCCAGGGAGGGCGGCTCACCTTCGTTCCGAATGGGCCGCGCGGACCCAGGCCGGCCACTTTTCTCCCTCTGGTCTCCCCACGCAAGTGTGGGGCCCTCCTGGGCTGTGGGCCTCGGCTCCACCTAGGGGAGGGCTGAACCCAGCAGGGAGTTTCACAGGTTGAGAAGAAGGTGGTCAAGGTCACTGGTCACCTGCCTGACCCAATACAGCTTCTAAAAAATAACGTACCGCTTGTTCCTATTAAAAAACACAAATGCACTTAAAATATGTTTTTAAAAATGTTTGAGGATGTAAAAGTGAGTTTACAATTTTTAACCATGGCGATTGATACCCGCACAGGTGTTCAAGGCGATGAACATCCCCCAGATCAGGAACCCGGCTCTGCCCCCGCCCGAGGAGATGCCCGAGGCCTACTCTGCGAAGATCGCTCTGCTGGGGGCCGGGCCTGCCAGCGTCAGCTGCGCCTCCTTTCTGGCGCGGCTGGGGTACTCCGACATCACTGTGTTTGAGAAACAGGAGTACGTCGGCGGCTTAAGGTAATGCCTCCACTGGTTTCGTGTTTACAGTATCAGAACCCACGGGGTAAAACAATGATGAATATTGCTGGTTCACAATCCTATAGGAACTGCAGGCTCACAGATGGTATTTTAAATGTTCTTCTCCCAAATGCTCAAATTTTGATTTTGTTATTCAGTTTGAATTTGCAGTTGGCTTTGAGCAATATTTATTTTAAAATCTCTCTGTCTCATTCTGTGAATTTAAGAGAAATCTCAGCAAAATATTTTACGGGTAAAGGAACCGACGATAGGAAAACTCATTTCCTCCCCGTGAATCTCCCCTTTAACGAAGACGTATCTGCGAATCGTGGAAATGGGAGACGGGGAAATCCCAGCTCCACAGAACGTGGGGCAGTTCATTTTGTTGTGTAACACACACACTGTCCTGCTCACGTGTTCTCAGTTTTATATTTGACTCTCTGAGAGCCTACTACAAAGGCTGCATTTTAATGTATAGCCATGCAGCCTGCTTCATAAATGCCATACGTGTATGCCGTTTGATATTAACCGGTGTGATTATTATATACCAAGACTCAGTTTTGTGGTCTTTCTTTCTGGGAAGAGTAATACACGGAAATGGAAAATGTTCATTTTGAATCAGTGACTTTCAGATACTCAAGCCAAGCCTAGAAACTGGATGGAGTTGACTTTATTTAAAATACGTGGAACTCTACAGTGAGCATAGATTGCATTTAGGATCATAAAGAAATGAAATTTACTCTGAGGAGGGAGTGAATGTTGCTGAAAATATTTGGTGTGGAAATGGGAAATTATGTGAGTAGTAAGTTAATAATATTACTGAATTTATTCTTATTTTCCTAAATGTCTCATCTTGGCATCAGAAAGAAACGAATTTTAAAATACAACCATTTTGCTTATCTGTTGCTATACTTAGCATTAAATTTTGATGGCTACTCAACTGTTATTTAAACAGCACATTTTTCGTATTTAATAATCACAAAGAATAAATTTAATCAAGCTAAGGCTAAAATCTGTGCTGATGTGTTATGATACCAGAAAAAAGGAGTGTCACCGAATGGATACATTTCAGTCTTGGGCAGAAACAATGTGCTAGGACAAAGGTAAACGTGCATTAATATAAAACCATTTGAACCATCAAGCAAAAATATGACATCAACGGAAGGCCCATAAAAGTAGGCGTGAAACAACCCGGTTGTCAAAAAATAATTATTTTTCTACGTGAAGTTTCACCACCATGAGTTTTACAGGATTATGTGTATTTTATAAACTTCTTTACCCTGGAAAGTAAAATACCCAATGTATTACTGTGCTGGAATGAGCTGGACTATCTTTCATGACGGCATTTGGCCGTGGCTGTATTAATTTGGAGAAACATAATGTATTAGCAATCTATGTATAAGCACCGTACATTTTTTTCAATTACACACATCAGCAAATATATGAGCTAATTTAAAAAATACGAACTTAATTGTTGTACACCCTCACAGACGAGGAAAAATCTCTTTGTCCCTTAATTGCATTTGCACCAGAAGCCGGAAGCAGAGCGAGGCCCGTCTGTGAGTTCTCTGCTGGCAGTCGGGCCGGATGATTCTGGTGCTTAGCCTCTCTCTCTCTCCTAACTCACATGCGGGGTAGACGTTTCTAAATCATACAAATTGGCACGAGACTCGTGTTTTTATGTATTTGCTGAACATTTTCTTGCGGGACAGATTTCCCTGGATTAATGACTAAACATGTTCCTTTCAAAAGAAAAATCCTTTTTTGATGTATTTCCTTGCCTTTGCCTTTGCCTTCGACCCTCCCCGGCCCCGAGGGGTGGAGGAAAGCGTTTGCACGGTCCCCTTCGGACCTCCCCGGGGCCGGGGAGGTGCTGTGAGCCTCTGCGGCAGGCTCACGCGTGTCGGCCTGGGATCCAGCCAGAGCCACAGCCCGGCACTTTCTGCTAATTTGCTTTCTCCCTCGCACATGTCTCCCTGTCTCTCCTACCTTCACAGGGGCTACAAACGATTCCATTAGCTTTGTATTTGAAATCAATTGCTTAAAGAGCTGATGTCAAATTGTATCTTTCTTTCTCCTTTTCATCCAAATAGAGTCTTTTATCCCAGTAAATCGCGGTCCCGACGACTCCTGATGAAATCCCTGGGGTTGGTGAGGGAGAGCCGGGACTTAAGCCCCATTGTACTGAATACTTTGAACTGATTATTTTTGGATGTTGCAACTAATTTATACAATAAGGGGCAGTTTTGCTTCCTTCCAACTGCGGCTTCTTTGTTCAGGACATGAGTTTAAAGTGGCGAAAGGGCTTGCTATTATAATGAGAAGGATAAATAAAGATGGTGTTAACGGGCTTTAAGATGAAGATGTATAGACACAGATACACACACATACATATATACACACACAACACACTTACGTATCTGCCTGTGCCCATTAAGCTGGGGCGTCTCGCAGTGTCCACATACAATCCGTGACATGTGCACAAAACGCAGCCCTGGTACGGAGGTCCAGATTCGCCCGCGGTCCCTCAGCTCTGAAGCTCTGAGGCTAGAAGTGTCTGGATAGATGTTTGCGGGACTCTGAAGTCCTGTGATTGCTCCTGGAGCGTCACCTCCTCCCTGGCTGGCCGCCCTTCTGCTCTCGGAGCCCGTGCCTGCACCTCCCCACGGGGACGAACCTATTAACCTGTCCCTTCCTTACCTCCAGCGACCGTGTAAAGGCCACATCAAATAGAACATGAACGTGGTTTGTGAAAAAAACAGAGAACAAATGGAACAAAAACTTAGCCCTCGAAGGTACAGGGAGGAAGGAACCTCCTCCGCCCTCCTGGGGTCCGGGTCTGGGCCTGTGACATAAGCCGGAAAGAGGCAGGTCAGCTGAGAAGCACAGCTGATCGGCCTGTGTGTCGGGCGCACATGGAGGAGACACCCCTGTGTCTTCTTGGCACGGGGCGGGTCTACAAACAGCGTCCGGTTGCCAGGGGAGCGGTGACGAGAGGGAGGGAAGGGTGTCTTCGGTCCGCACACTGTGGGAAGGGGGATGGGCGGGGGCGTCTCCGGGGAGATCAGAGTTACTCGGGTTTGTGGTTCTGGAGCGCCCCCGGAGCTCCTCCGTGCCCGTGTGCCTGGAACCGTCTGTCTGGTGGGGGTCCGAGCTCTGCCCTTCCCGGCACGGGAAGGGAGACGCACCGGTGCGGGCGCACGTCCTGCTCGTGGGCAGGCGGCAGAGGGCACAGAGCATTTCAGTCATCTCTGATTCTTTCCAGTTGCTTTGGGCTCAAAGTAACCCTTTTGGCAAAGTGAGGTTTGGGGGTGGAATACTCTAATAGGCCCAGAGGCCAGGACTCAGGGGCCCCAGCACGACAAGCACTCCTGAGGTGTGGGCTGCAGGTCCCCGGTCAGCTTGAGAGGTTCCCATCGCAGCCCTGGGCCCCAGTCCCTTCTTACCTGCAACCCGGCATCCTAACCGGACTGAGATGCCCTTTCAGCGAAGGCCTTGGTTTTACACGGCTTAATGCTGAGCATTTTCTGTGGCTCTGAGCACGGTGCCTCGCTGACTGTTTGATGTCTGGAAATGAATTGAATAATGAAGTTCTTAAGCCACCGCACAATGAAAAGGCTGCCTGCGAGCTCGGGAAGATCCAGTAGTTTCGTCTTCAGCCACCGTTTACACGTTTTACAGTTTAATCTCCTGACGGCTTGGCTGAAGCTCCCCCACTCCACACGCTGCACTCCCGTGCAGTTATCTGTTTTTGGAACTTTCTCCAACAGAACGAGAGCTGATTAAAAGTGGGGATTTGGAGAAATTCACCGGCACATCCCAGCAGCTGACCCTGCACATGGCACTTTGTGAATGCTCGTTGAATTAAAAGATAAATGAATAAATAAAAAACATATTCATCAATATATATAGCCTTTTTATTGGTGTAAGGCATTGAAAAGTTAATTTTGCTTGCCTTGAAGTATCTAAACTCTTACGGCACTGAAATGATTATATTTTAGGAGTCATTTTCTGTCTGTTTTGCTTTATTTTGTTCGCAGTACAGACAGTGAGCCGGGACTAATATTCCTGATTTATGACTGTACGCTTGGGGGGCACTTACTGCTCCCAGAGAAGAAGATGGGCTTACTACACACACACCCTATAGATCACCTGGAACTGAGCTTGTCCTGTCGGAAACGACGTGGTGATACACAGTTGGGATTTGAGTCTGAGCACGCTACAGCGGCCACGTTCAACCTGTTTGATCTCGTGGCCCAGAGACTAGTGGCTCAGATTCTGTGGCGCACCAGAAAACATGTTTTCTGCCAGCCCGATAAAAACTAGGTGTGATTTTGGTTCATTCACACCGGACAGCTATTGTCATGGAGGTGGTTGTCATTTTTTGAAATTTCACGGTCTCGGGGAAAAGAGGCCCGTGCCCCTGACTAAAGAGTCAGTGATCGCGTGTTTTACAAATGACACACCAGTGACACCAGTTGAAAACCACTAAGCTACAGGTATATTTTTGGAATATATATAAAAGTATGTATATGTATATATGTATATTAAACAGTATACTTTCAACTAATTTTTGGTAGGTAAGATTGTTTTTGTAGAAACTTCTTATAAAATTATTAAGTAGATAAATCAACTAAGTGCTTCAGTAAACTTCCAGCTTTGGAAGCGCTTTTGACCAATTGTCTATTTACTTTCTCCCATTGTTTACATTTATTTACCTTCCGACCAGTTTCCCCTACAGCCCATATGATATTTCACCGTGAACATAAAAATGCGGATGCCCTCACTGACCTCAGGCTATGTGATACGTAAAGACCCGTAGAAGAGCTGACGCAGTCCTTTAGTGCTGATCAAAACGACACGTTGCCTTTTTAAGACCGGTAACTTTTCAACAAATGTTTCTGTTTCTCCCCAGCTCTTCTGAGATCCCTCAGTTCCGGCTGCCATTCGATGTAGTGAATTTCGAGGTCGAGCTCATGAAGGACCTCGGCGTGAAGGTAAATGAAAACCGTCACCCGTGCCTGTCGTTCACAGGGAGCACAGTGAGCTCCGCACTGCGGAGTCACAGCACAACCCCCCCCCCACCCCCCGTTTTAGGCAGGGACAATTAAAAACTGCACCAGGCAGCCGCAGAAGGGCGCTTCCCCCGGCTCGGGGCGTGTGTCCGGCTCGTGTCTGAGTACCCCCCGCCCGAGGAAGGGCGGTCAATAGCTCTCCCCTGGCCCGCCTGCGTGTGATTAATTGTCTGCAGGAAGCAAATTCCCCGATTGCTGCAGGGGCTCCGTGCAGCTGGTAGAAGGATCTGGTTCCTGGAATCGCAGGGCTTCCCCCCGCATGCAAGTTGTGTGTGCTCTGACGCATTCATATTTCACAACGTGGAACGCAATTCCTCACAGAGGTTTATTTTGTGTATTACGTGGACCACGTCGGTAGCGTTAAGGTGATAATCTCTTCTCAGCATAAACAATGGACCGGCGGGGCGGAAAGAAAGCCACGGCTTTGTATTTCTCAGACGCCGGCGTGTTCTTTTAAAGATGGTCAAACGCTGACGAATTACACTTTTAGGGCAGGGCCTCAGCTCTCCCTCTGCTTCTCTATTATTTAAGAGCTTTGTGCGCTGGCTCTTCCTTTGAACACGCTGCTGCTTTTTGTTTCGAAAGTGTTGATTTTCTCTAACAGACCTAACACAACACAGAAAGGAGGAACTATGTTTGACACAATACATCCTGCAAGCACATGCAAAGATATTTTGAAAAGTGATTAACCCACAACTCGCGGCTCCTGCCTTGAGACATAAAAATAACCGCTGAAGAGGGAAACACGGAACACAGTATTTTGTGCGTTTGCACTGATTTTAATTACATTTGATCTGGCAGCAGTTTGGCAATGAAACATTGCCGCACAATCGCTGGACACAGATCTTGCAGCAGGAGCACAACTGTGTGAGAACTCAGGGTCCCAAGCAGATTATTTAAGAGTGACTGCTTGCGTTTGAAAGATATATTTTGGAAAGTTCTCTAAATAGCCTCCACTTGGAACACGAGTTCATCACCTCCGTCTCATCCAATACGGTCATGCTTATTGATCGGGACTTCAGACGAATATATTAGGTGTGGAAGGTTGAAGATTAATCAGAAATTAATTTAGGGTACTTCTAAATGTACCTTAATTGCGTTCAACATCTGCATTACCGGGGCACACAGATCACTCTCATTAGGTAACTCTTCAAAAGACACAGGGAATGTGCTGAGTGTCGGAAAACAGACACTTCTGCCAGCGTCCTGCTGCTCCCCGATGCCACGGTCAGGGGACCGGGGCCACGTCAGCGGTGGGTCAGTTTGGGTCAGTGTCGTCCCCAGGTAAATACATGGCACTGACGTTTGGGCAGAACAAAAGTATCTGCTTACCTACGCAGAGCGTATCTCTGGGGAGACAAGACTGGGGTGTGGCCCAGAGCACAGGGGGTGAGCACAGGGCCCATGGGCTGAACCCGGCCCGGCACCGTGTTTCATCCGGCCCCAGTGCCGAGCTCCTTGCCCCTTGTTAGGGAGCAGTCACATGTACACAGTCTAACGTTACATTCGGCCCTTGGAAGGCAACCCCGAGGCGGATGCGGCCCCCGGGAGAAATTAGGTGGACACCCCTGGCCTAGAGGAAGGTATGGGAAGGACTTAACAGCTTTTTGTACCTTTGAGTTTTAAACCCGATGGATTTATTTTATTATCCAGAAAAAAAAACTAGAACGTAAATGAAAGAGGAGGTTGCTACTACCTCCTCCATGTCCAGCTGTGTTAAGATTCGAAGCAGATAAAGGTGTCCCAGCCGGCTTTGTAAACGGTCCGCTGCACACGCCAGCCCGGGGGGGTGGGGCCGTGAGGGGCTTCTCCCCTGCTGAGAACTCGCATCCACAGAGTCAACGCCCCCCGCGTCACGACCCGCCAGACTTGGCCGGGGGAGGACACGCGTTATAAAGGGGCCTGTGTGCGCACCCGCCTCCCTTTCCTCGTCAGCGGACTCCTCCCAGCCAGCCCCCTCTTCGTGCCTCTCGGTTACCCTCCCGTGCTGTGAAGCCCACAGTAGCTTGCACTGGCAGTGACATGACTTGTACTTGGGGCCCCTGCCCCTTCACTCCGGGGTGGAACGTGACACCTTCTCGTCATGCATACACGCACTCGTGTGTGCACATGTGTGTTGGCTTTAGGTCCGGCATTCTCCTGGTTGTTATTTGAGTTCTTTCCTCTTCCTAATGCGTTTGCTTCGTGTCTTCAGCAAAGCATTACGGAGAACTTGCTCTGGGCCAGCGGGTGCCGGGGGCTGCTCTGGAACCACCCTCCTCTCCCCGGCTCCGGTCCCGCGTTCCCGATAGTTTAATGAGCACATCCGTCACCCGGGGAACACAGACTCATCACACCGGCGGCTGAGGTCCATTCATCATCTTCACTCCCAACCATGTTCTTTAGCTAAATTTCCTATTGAATAATTTCAATTTATTTCATATGTAATGGCTTGATAGATGGGCTCTTGTTAATGCTAAGATGAATTTTCCAAGTCAACTCTTGTGTCACAAGAAAGTAATGAGAATGTTATCTGCTCTCTGTCCGGTCATTAAGTATCATTTCCCTTCCACCACCTCATCGGCTGGGACTTCTGGTACGCTCTAAAGGAGCGGTGATGCCTGGGTATCGTTCTGGTCTCCCAGAGAGCATCACACTGAATAAATATTTCTTCGACTCAGAATGCTAAAATTGTATTTAGTGCTTTTTATTGTGATGGAGAAGGTGTGTTCAATGTTTTAATGAATGAAACCCTATGTTCAGTTAGTGTAGTGAAGTATATTAGCCTTTGTCCCCTAGCGTGGCGCCCCCCTCTGTCCTGGTTCACCGTAGCTGTGCGTACAGAGCTGGACTCGTTTTGTTAGCAGCGTTCTTGAATGTTTCCTTTCGCACGCACTCCTGGCCTGGATATTAACACCGGAAACACAGCAGGAGACAGTGAGAGGCCGCGGCTCTTCCTGAGCAGTTTCAAGTTCACGGACACCTTGTTTCCATTTGTCTCGCTGCATCGTTGTTGCCTTCAGGATTCGGGGTAACAGCATTACGCTGGGCTCCCAGAAATGGCCCTCCCAGCGTTTGATCACCTTGGTGTTGGTGAGAATGGCATCTCGAGATTTACGTTACATAGAAGGGTTTTATCCTCCTGACCTGAAAGCCTTCCTATGAGACAGAACTTTGACTTTTTCTTTATTCATATGGTTATTAGGCTTCTCACCTATTTCATTCTCATATCTCTCTGGCTAATACTATTTGCCTAGAAAAAAATTAGGTTTCATTCAGAATTTTACATTAATTAGCACAGATTTGAACAGGTTATTCCAGTACACAATGAAAGGATCCCTTCTGTACCTGTGATTATCTTTGCTTTTGAGTTTCTAAGCGTGTACATTGTTTTCTTAACTTTTCTTCTTAATAGCACTAGGTAGTGGTTTGTGCAGTTAATGTGTGTTTTTTTTTTTAACAAAAACAGCCCTCAGAGTTTGTTTCCTTGTGCACTAATTGCTCAGTTTATCTTTATTAATACTTTCTGCCTGCTGTCCTTGCCCTGTATTGGGTATTCTTCTTCAGCCTCTTGAGGTGTGTATTTACTGCATTTTTATTTTTCTAGGTTGAATAATGAAACCATTTAAAATTATTAATTTCTCTCTGCAGAGACCCTTGCCAGCATCCATGTGTTTGTATTACTATTGCTATTGTGATTTTTCTTCAGGAATTCCAGTTTTGTCTTTCCCTTTTACACAGAGCTGTTTAGGATAATATTTTTATGTAACATAACAGAATTCAAATTTTTATTTTTTTACTTTACATATGAGCAAGATACACAGTTTTTTATTTATCAGACATAATTGATTTCAGATCAAGGGGTCATTTCTAATAAAATAAAACTTTTTTCTTAAAAAAAAGCCTCTTAGCTGTTATATTTTTCTAAAATCTATTTTATCATAAAAATTTTAATGCCGACTACTGCAAATTATTTTTAACTTTAGTGGCCTTAAATAAAGTCTCTGGTGACACTTGTGCCAGGTAATGTTACCAGTCTTTTAAATTAAATGCTCTCTCTTTTGTTTTGCAATTCAGAATAGGTAGATATGAATATTTTTGTTTCATAGCATTGCTAATATTTCTAATGGCTTTAATTTTTAAAGCTAATAATGTAACTTGGCATAAAGAGCTTGCATTTTTCTAAATAAGTTTAAAACATGGATGTGCCATTTCTCAAAATATTGTGATAGAACTGTTCTGATTAAACGTAATTTGCAACCCCTGGGCATTTCCTCTGCTCCGTGGTTTGGGTGAAAATACCTGAGTGAGGTCTGTGTGTGTGTGTGTGTGTGTGTCTCTCTCTCTCTCTCTCACTCTCTCCCCCTCTCTCCCTCTCTCTCTCTCTCTCTCTCTCTCTCTCTCTCTCTCTCTCTCCCTCTCTCTCTCTCTCTCTCTCTCTCTCTCTCTCTCTCTCTCTCTCCCCCTCTCTCTCTCCCCCTCTCTCCCTCTCTCTCCCTCTCTCTCTCCCTCTCTCTCTCTCCCTCTCCCCCTCTCTCTCCCTCTCTCTCTCTCTCTCTCTCTCTCTCTCACTCTCTCTCCCTCTCTCTCTCCCCCTCTCCCTCTCTCTCCCTCTCTCTCTCTCTCTCACTCTCTCTCTCTCACTCTCTCACTCTCTCACTCTCTCTCACTCTCACTCTCTCTCACTCTCTCTCTCTCACTCTCAGCGGTGCCGGCCAACTGAGCAGCCGCCCCGTCAGGCCGAAGTCTCTGGCCTGGCCCCCTCCCTCCATCTTCCTAGTTTTCATCGCGGTTACCTGAAGCAAGCGTTCTCCTCCTCAGAGGATGCTCTTGGAAAACCAACATAAAACCTTGTATCTGTGCCAGGAGAGACATAGTGCAGTAACAGCTGACAAATAATCATCGTTTCTAAAGAAAGCTAAATATTTCAACACCTCTTCGAGTTCATGCCCTGCCCTAGGGATTCTGGAAACATTTTATCTCTTTGGCCAAATATCCTATCAGAAACACGTGAAGAGCATGAACATTATTTTCTGCGTATCTTTATACCGGGCATCCCATAGTTCATTTCAGGAAAGAGTTCCACTCCAAAGACAGTTGTAAACCCTTATCCCATGTTATAAACATTATTCTATATAGGAATGCATGTTGTGGGTGTATAAAGGAAGTTGGCATCAGTCCAGAGTGGACAGTGGGTGGATTTTGTATTCAGCCCTTGTACTGGATTAGTAAGGACTCCTGCGCTGAGATTGAAGTGGAATGAATTTTATTCTGAATTCAGCTACGAAGTTCGAGTCACGTGTTACTAAAGCCGCTGGAGGAAGGTCTAATACGTTCTGTAATCCGCATCCACAAATGATCGCGATGGCGAAACACTACATACATAGAAGTCTAGGGGGGCTGGAGGCACGGAAACACGAGCAGAGTCCCCACGGTGAGGCTTTTCCAGCACCGTTTCTCTTCCACAAATGCTGCTGGTTTCACTGGGGGGGGCGGGGGGAGGTGCGGGCGCAGGTGTGCTTTTGACACCTGCCCTTGGGTCTTGTGCTGCTCGTCCTGGCTGAGCCGTAGGCCTCTGTCCGAGTCTCCGAGGCTTAGTAACGTTGGCAACGTGTCAACTTCCTGTGTCAGAAGAGCTCGCTCCTGGTTCTTCGTCCCCGAGAGGGGGTCACTGAGCGGCTGGCCCACGCTGGGGAGCCTGAGGTTGCAAACAGGGAAATCTGACCGATGTCCGTCCGGCACAGGGAGGAACAGTCCCGGGCCCGTCGGTCCCCTGGCTTGTCGCTGCGTCTCATAAGCTGCTGCTTTTCCCAGTTTTCGAAACACGAAAGTGCAATTTCACTCGGTCCTCCCCCAAGTGCACACACGGCTGCCTCCCGGAGCGGGCGCGGGCTGCGGGAGCACCAGAAGGGCTGTGCGTCCCCTTCCTGCGCGTCACAAACTCGGGACACGTTCAGTCCACGGAGGTGGAGGGGCTGGGAGGGCTCCACGCTCGTTTTATAAAGCGCATGCGCCCCAGCTACAGACCCCTGCGGCTGTGCGCACGCGCGCGCACCTGCACGCACGCACCTGCATGCACGCACGCACCTGCACGCACACACGCAGCTGCACGCACGCACGCAGGACGGGAGGTGTTTCTGGAATAATCCTGCTCACGCAGAGGAGGCACTGAAGCTAACGTGGAGGTGGTGTCCGGGGGCCGCTCGCCCTAACCCGCCGCGCGCGATCTCTTTCTCAGCCCGCGGGCTGCGCGCACGCTCTGTGCGGAGCTCGTTCACGCGTGGGGACCTGCGCGTTTCTCTTCCGTCTGGCCTCTGCCAGAGGGGGCTGCTAAGCTTATTTCATGGCGCAAACACTAGAACGTTCCTTCTTTCTGAATGACCGAAAATAGCTTAATCAGATAGCTATTCTTAAAAAGCGGTAATCAATCAGAATTGGAAAGCGTCAGTCTTAGGTACATTTATCAGCACCCGACTCTGCTAATTCTAACAGGAGTAGACGTTATCAGGTAGGTGTTATTAAGCGCTGTTAATGTCCCGATTTATTTTGTAGTTTGGGGTAGGTCCCAGAGTCCTGGGTATGAGTTTCTACTTTCACCCCGGTTGTCCCCTGCTTCTCAGTTCCAGACCGTCGTTCTGTCTGCCAGGGTGAGAACAGGGTTAGTGGTTTGGGGACACAGCCCAGCCCTCGTCCCCTCCCCCCCTCCTCTGCTTTGCTCTCCCCTCCATCTCCCAGGAGCACGGCCTCTCCAGCAGGTCTCCGCACACCGCGTGTCGGTCTGCGCCTGGAAGATGCTCCCAGTTTAGCCCATTCTTCTCCCTTTAGCCTGCACAGACCAGAGAACAATGTTGGGGGGGGGGGACTTCCGCTCACAAGCCTATGGTCCTGCACAGACCAGAGAACAGTGTTGGGGGGGGGGGGGGGAACTTCTGCTCACAAGTCTATGGTCTTGCACAGACCAGAGAACAATGTTGGAGCGGGGGACTTCTGCTCACAAGCCTATGGTCCTGCACAGACCAGAGAACAGTGCTGGGGGGGGGGGGACTTCCGCTCACAAGTCTACGGTCTGGAGTGACAGGCAACCCCTGGGTCTGTGATCTCTGGCCGACCGGCAGCCAAGTGACAGCTGAGCTCTGTTGTCGCCCGAGTCTCTGTAGGTCCTGCCCGTGGAGAGTCAGTGTCCACTGTCCTGAAGTGTGGGATCATGTCCTTTTCCCCTCGTACGGTGTCCTCGGCAAATGGCCACGTTCCCTTCGGAGAAGGGCTGGCGAGGTCGCCGCAGCGCTCACTGCCAGCGGCCCCAGGGCCCCGCCCCCGGGCCCCCGCCGCCACCTCTGCTCTCGCGGGCTCCGGACCTGAAAATTGGCTCGTGTCTGGGAACTAAGCAAACTATTGTGCCTTTTAATAGGGGTGACTCCCCTCTGCCTCCTGATTTTATTCGTCTTCCCAGGACAATGTCCCCTACCAAATCCTGTCCGTTCTTTTTTTTTTTTAAATAATCACTTTACTTACTTTTCTTCTTTTCCCAAGTCTTTTTTTAAAGATTTTATTTATTTTAAAAAGAAGATTTTATTTATTTATTTTTAGAGAGGGAAGGGAGGGAGAAGGAGAGAGAGAGAGAGAGAAACATCAATGTGGGGTTGCTGGGGGCCGTGGCCTGCAACCCAGGCATGTGCCCTGACTGGGAATCGAACCTGTGATGGTTTGATTTGCAGCCCAAGCTCAATCCACTGAGCTACGCCAGCCAGGGCCTGTCCATTCTTTAAGAAGGTCCTATCACAATCCTACCATCTGTCTCATTCTCACCTGCACGGCCTCAGCCCGAACGGGTCTCTCCGTCCTCTGGGTGGCCGTAGACCTGCGCTGGCCACTCACGCTGTGCTGTAATTTTGTGCGTCCGTCTTCTGCATGGACCTGGACTGAACACAAGCAGAGGCCGTCTCATTTCTCATTTTGTTATTAACGTGCCCCACAGAGAGCCTCGGACGTGTTAATTGAGCTGTGAGAGTTTGCCCTCTTGACTTTAAATACACTGGCTCTTTTTTTGCTTCTTTTTTAAGAGGCACAACATGCTTGTGGCCGCTAAGGGCCCCACGTCAGTGTCCACCCACACACTGTTATGTATGTGAACTTCTGTATGAACAGACGACAGTACTTCAACATGCGTGCAATATTATGTGCATCCAGTTTTGTTTTGTTTTTTATGCTGAACATCAGGACTCTGTTCATCAGATGTCCGAGTCTGATCATCCCCACGTTGTTTCTTACAGATAGTTTGCGGTAAAAGCCTTTCCGTGAACGACATCACTCTTCAGACTCTGAAAGCACAGGGGTACAAGGCCGCTTTCATCGGCATTGGTGAGTAGCCTGCTTTCAAATATTGTATTTTATAATATTTCAAAAAACTTCCTGGGAGTCCAGAATAAGTGCCTGCCGACACGTCCATGGCCAGAGTTGCGCCTGTTCAGAGACCGGCAGACGGAAACGAGCGGGCCAGGAAAACCGCCCGCCTCGTGCCCAGGGCGCCACTGGCCCTTGGCTGCGGTGGCTTCCGCAAGGCTGTGCTGACCTCCCAGCACCAGACCACTGTCACCAGTGAGCGTCCCCAGGAAGTGAAATATTTTCAGGTCATGCCCTGGATGCTTAGAATTGGGGCTCAGAGCCAGTGAGATGCTCTAGCTTTCTCTTTGTGATGAAACAAATTGGCTGAATTGGTAATTAACGACAGAACTGGCTTGTCTTCTTGTTCTGTTCATTTTTTTCAAAATGTTTTAAAGACCGTCCGTATCTGGCTGAATTTGAAAATTGTGGATCCGCAGTTCCCAAAGCCACCTGGTCAGTGAGCAGCCGCTGAGGCGGGTCCTATGTCTGTGGTTCCGTGTTTTGCCAGAATATTCCAGGGAGGTTGCGTTTTCCAGCATTTTCCTCGATCCACTCATTGTTTGCTGAGCACCCAGAGAGCACGGTTGGCGTGGCGTGTTCTTTGTCTCCTCAGCGATTGTGCTGTGGACAGTGGACGGCGCGTGGGCGGAGTAGGTCCACCCCGGAGTCTTTCAGTGTGTCTCCTCTGCGGTTTACGCACGGCGACTGTCAGGGTCTGTGTGATGACACGGCACAGAGAGGAGGGCGGCCCCGCCGCCTCGGTGCCCACACTCTGGTGGCACCCCGGGTCGGGGCCCGCCGTTCTCTGCCGTTTCTGAGTGAAGGCGTCCGGGGCGCTGCTCGGCCTGTGCCTTTGTCATCACAGTGCCACGTCACCTCTCCCTAGATAGTGGCTCCCACGTCCAGGGCCACGTCTGTCGCTGCCTTTATTTGGATGGAAAGCTACAGAGGGGGTGTGTGTGCTGCTCCTAGAGGGCCACACCGCGCCTCCTTGCTTCCCGAAGCTCAGGTGCCGCGGTCGCCGCCGTCTCTCTCTCCCTTCGTTATCTAAGGACAATGTCATCGTGGAGGTCAGGGGCAGGGGGAGAAAAGGTCCTCTGTCTTCCCCAGGTCCCACGGTCAGAGGCGTTCCGGCGACTCTGGTTTCGCTTTGCAGTTTCATAGTTGTGTGGAGGACTTCACATAAACAAGGCAACTGTCTATCAGGCGTATCCCGTTACCGGTCGCATCGGCGGTGCTGGGTCAGTGCGTCACTGTCGCGCTCAGCAATCCCTGTTCAGAAACACTCTTTTGACAGTCAGTGGGAAATTTGGCCAGGGATGGAAATACTGATGATGTTTTTGAATATGAAGTCCGCCCTCGTGGTCTCCCACGGCCGCGGCACATGGAAGGTGTTTTCCGTGGGTGAGGCTGTGTGAGGAGCGCAGCTCCGTGAGCATTGTCCACAGAGAGCCTCTGCCCTGAAGACACAGACACAGCCAGCACACTGGAACACCCCCGGCGCAGCTGCGTGAGAAGCAGAGCATCACACAAATTCGGAATAAAGAAACGGCTCGTCACACGGAGTGGTTTCCGCTGTGGCATCGTCTTTTGTGGGACAGAGTCCACAGTGGCTCCGTTCTCCCTTTGATTCCGTTCCGTCCGGTCCCCTCGCAGGGGTCACCTGCCCACTGCGCGCCCCCCGCGGTGCTGCGTTTGACTCGGCCCCGCGGTGCACGCACGAGACTGCAGACGGGGGGACCTTTCCCTTCTGTGCCGCGGTCACTGCATGCTGGGCAGTGGGTCCTTTGACGCTCCGGCACAGTGAGTGCGGAGTACGGTTCTGTTCTCTCCCAGCATTTTATATGAACGTGAACAAGAAAATCCCATCTCGTCAAAAAAAAAAAGCTCCTGCCTGTAGAAGACAGGCCGAGTCGCCCGCCGGGAATTGTCTGTCTGACACTCGTGATGGCCAAGGTGGGGCTCTGCGACCTTCCCGTGGCCAGGCCACTCACTGCCAGTCACTCGGACAGCCGCACGTGCTTCTGCTTTGTTCACTGGCCGTGCTGCTGCTTCTGGGTCGTCATCCAGCCCCGCTCACTGTTGTGTCTGCCCGCCCCGCTCGGCCGGGAGAAGGCAGGTCTGGGATGCGGATTCTGTGTTGGTCAGGATACAGGTTAGGACACGCGCAGGAGGGAAAACAGCAGCAGCTGGAACAACACGCACAGTTAGTTAGTTCTCCGGCGCCTCACCGCGGGAGCCGCCCTCCGCGCCCGGTGCTTGTCCTGGGCCTGCGGGCGGCTGCTTGGTCCACGCTGCGTCCCCCAGGAGTGAGAGCCGGGGAGGGGCCGCCTTGCCTTTTACATGTGGGACTCAGAAGCCACCGTTACAGACACAGCGACACAGAGCTGACGCTTCAGCTGGGGCCGGCTGCCCACACAGAGGCATCGGCGTGAGGAACGTGGGGCCTTTCACGCTGCAGAACGGTCCGTGTTCACGCTCAGCCCCCCTCTTCTCGCCGTGGCCCCCCGTTGCTGTGCTTTTCAGTCGCCATCGGAAAAGAGTATTTTTAAACTACGATGATTCCCAAATATCGCAACAGCTGAAGGAGAGATCATTACGGTTAAGAAAACCCGTTGAGAGACTGTGCTGTTCCATCCGCTGCCATGTGGCCTCCATGTAAATCTCCCGTGCCTCCCCGGAGCCAGCACGCTTCTCCGTAACAGTTGTTCCTAATTAGCGTCGGAATCGGGAGTTTCCAAATGGTGCGCAGGCAGGGGCACGTTCCAGTTCTTGGAGAGAGGATGGAGCGAGGGTGGCAGACCTCCCTTTACACTTCTGCCCACAGAGGAAAACCGAGGTTTAGGCATTATTTGCACAATGCTGAGTAGATTATTTTAAAATAATAACCCTGAGTTCATTTTAAGCCAAAAAAAGATACGACTATTTTGCCAATCCTTTTTTTTCTTTTAATGTCTAATATTGTCTAATCTAGTGTCACTTGTAAGTGCTCGGGCATAATTGTGAGGTGGCTTCCGAGGAATCAGAACCGAGGGAAATGGAATTCCAGCTGGGAGTTCATTAAATCACCACTTAATGAGCTCCGCGCAGCCCCCAGGAGTAGATAAAGTAGATGTAGGGCAATTACTCTTTGATCGTATTAGCATGTCTGTAGAAAGTGTGTCTTAATTTGCGGAATCAGGTGATAGGGACTGGTCACCTTTTCCAGGACAGGAAGGGGGGAAAAGGAGAATATGAGGAAACACTGGCTGTCCCATGTCACAAAGATTACTAGGTAAACGCATTGAAAAGACCCTCTGTATCACCTTGTCATGATCCCAAGTTCACCAGGCTGCCCCTGATTCCAGAGTAGTTGGGTTCCGTGGGGGTGCGGTGCTGATCGGGGCCCTGTGTGCCTGGTCCTTCTGGGGGTCGTCTCTGCTGCCCAGAATCACTCCGCTGCTCCTAGTGACATCATGCGTTTTCATTGAGCTGGTTGGGGTGACCACGTTGCTTCACAAAGCCATACAAGGGTCAAGTGTGCAGCTCAGCAAAACAGCATCCGTACCCTGCGTGGCGCACCCACCACCCCAAGCAGGTACAAAGACCTGTTCTCGGAAAATTATAGGATAAAAAAGAAATTGAGGAAGTTACAAATAAATGGAAACTTTTATACACTGTTCATGAATTGGAAGAATTAGCATCATTAAAATGTCCATACTACCCAAAGAACTCCGTAGATCCATCCCAATTCATATTAAAACACCAGTGGCATGTTTCACAGACCTAGAACAAGTATTCCAACAGTTTACACGGAGCCGAAAAAGACCCCAAATAGCCTCAGCAATCTTGAGAGAGAAGAGCAGAGTAGGAGGGGTCACAGTACCTGACATCAAACTATGCTCCAAGGCCACTGTAATCAAAACAGCCTGGTACTGGCGTGAGGACAGACACACAGATCAGTGGAACAGATCGGAGAGCCCAGATGTAAACCCATGCCTCTGTGGTCAATATTTGACACAGGAGGCATTCCCTTTACTATTGCAATAAAAAATAAGGTACCTAGGAACAAATTTAACCGAGGAAGCAATACGATACTTTGACCTGAAAAGGTGAAAAGAGATACACGCTTCCCTTGTCAAATGTGCTTTTGTGGAGCTTTCTCTTATATTCATAATGGGGTGCTTCAGGGTCTCTGGGATCCCGGGGGATAGGTGTTAGTCAGTTCCATCCTTTTTAGTGCCGAGCAAGCGGCTTGCCTGAGGCGCCCAGGGTTCTCAAGATGGAAACCGAAACCCCGCCATCCAGGTTCTTCCCCCGCCTCACCGCACTTCTCGGGGTCGCCTTGGAGAGGGTGGGTGGCCCAGGGGCTTCGGGGGCGGGGGAGGAGGGGCGAGATCGTCACTGCCACTGTTGTCATAGAGAAATCAGAATACGTTTTGTGGCAAGGTGGGAAAGTAGATGAGAAATGAAAGTTTAAAATGGTGTTCTGTCCTCTGAGGTGGGGGACAGAGGAGAATCGGAAAGAGCAGCCTAGGCAAGTATGTAATTTTTCAAAAGCGGTACAAATACCTTTTCCTCGTTGATAGAGAAATAGTTTGGTGAGAATGGGAAGGATTCCAAGGTGGAACACGTCAGCCAGGTGAATTCACTTTGCTTTGGGGGGCAGGGGCAGGGGGGAGAGAGGGAGAGAGAGGGAGAGAAAGAGAGAGAGAGAAGGTAAGAATCAACCTTTACTCACCTCCTGGCTCACACACACATAAGAAATGATAAATAAGGAGAGAAACTGGACAAAATCCTCTTAACTGTTACTTAACTGATTTTATATAGATTTCTTAAAGATTTTATTTATTTCTTTTCAGAGACAGGGGAAAGGAAGGAGAAAGAGGAGAGAAATGTCAGTGTGTGGTTGTCTCTCGGACACCCCCTACTGGGGACCTGGCCCACAGCCCAGGCACATGCCCTGACTGGGAATTGAACTGGTGACCCTTTGGTTTGCAGGCCTGTGCTCAATCCACTGAACTATGTCAGCTAGGGCTGATTTTATATTATAGCAGGCTTTAATACCAGTTTCCTTTTATGGGTGGAAAAAGTGAATAAAATAAAGCATTTATTGTAACAGAGGGAACAGGAAGGATGACACCTTTATTGAATGTTGTCTTATTGTTTATTTGTAATTAGAACAAAGTAATACGTCTTGAATTTCTTGCGGTGAAGTTAGTGACTATTTATTAAGTGGATATTCTAGGAGATCTACAAAATTATTATCCCTTTAAGCGTATAAAAAAAATAAAACCAACACAAAGCTGGTTTGAGCTAGTTCATCCAGCTGTAAGTTATCCTCAGGTTGTAATTAAATGCTTTGAAAAGGAGTTAATTCTGTCAGGTCATTGAATAACCCTGTTAGTACGTTTTTATGACAAACATATTATTTGCAGAAATACGGGAACGGTAGCATTTCAGCAATTTGTAGTCCTTGGCAACAGCCCGCATTCTGCTTAAGTATAGTGATAGAGTCAGCCACCGTGCTATTAGAGAGTATTATAATTAGGGAAAATGTAGGGCATTTCATAAGTTGAAAATTGAAGATAGATTCTTCTCTGAGCACATCATGTTCTATTACCAGAGCTCTGCAGTCAGGGCGCATGTGAAAACTGGGCGGCCGGAGGAGTGTGCTGCAGTATGATGTCGGTGAAGTGGGGATGGAAGACATGAAGGCAGTCGAGGCCAAAATAAGAACAGGAACAAAATAAATGGACGTGGTACGCAGCCAAGGGCAGCCTGCTTCATTCAGAAGCTTGAGCTCTTACGCTGTGTGCATGAATCTCACTCTTCAGTGGTGCAGGCCAACCCCGTAGCATGCATGGTTGGAAAAACAGCGAGTCAAAATGTCTTATTTGCCCAGTTGAGAGATGAGGTCATTCGTTCCGAGCTCAGCCCGTAGGCCGATAGTTTAGTCAAAGGAAAGAAGTTCTGATTCCCGCTGAAGACCTAATTAGCCATATGTTCAAGAACGAGAGTTCGGTGTACATGGCGTGGGAAACATTTCTCATTAAGGGTTGACCTTTGCAAACTGCAATTCTTCAGAGAAACAGATACCCACAGCACCCCCGTGCCTGGCCGTGCGCAGCAGATGCCGCCCCCACACTGATGCCCCCACCGTGCCCCTGATGCGACAGAGAGGTCGCTGGGGTCTCCCCCCCTGAATCCCCGGAGTGCCCGTTTACCAGCGGCCTGTGCGGACGTGGCTGGTTGTATCGGAACGGTGCATTCGTTCTGCGGGCGCTCACCGTGATGTGTCCTAGCAACGAAAACCTTCGCGATCGCAGAGTTCCCAGTGGCCGGTCCACTCCCCAGTGTCTGAGCCGCCTGGGAGCCCAGCCCCGCCGCGCCTCCGACCGGCCACGGGCCTCTGTCCTGTGTGCCCCCGGGCCGTGCCACAGGCCCCTTCTCTTCTCCGCAGTGACAGTAACTTGCCTCCCAGGGTCACACCGATGATTAAGTTAACTGAGTGTGGTGCTTCGTGCCACGGACTCTGTGGTGCTTAGTGTGGTTTCATTAAAAATCAGGAATTTTCCTTAGAAGAAATATTTGTGACCAGTAGACAGGTTTAAAAGAAAAACCTTCTTAGATAGGAAAACAAAACAAAAGAAACAAAATTAAGATTTGAGAAATAAATTGTGCTTAGTCAAAATGAAAAGTTCTCCTCAAATGAAATGGCAAGATTGGGAGAAAGTATTTACAACACACAGGGTGAGGCAAAAGGTGGTTTACAGTTGTTTGTATGGAAAAAATCCAATAATTAATAAATAGTAACAGAAGAAACTCTGTTTCATGTATGTACTTACAACGGTAAACCTCCTTTGGCCCTACTCTCTATGTTGCTGACAAGGGCGTTTGCATATTTTCAGAATATGCAAGGGATTCTTTACAGTACGTAAGAGAAACAACCCGATTTAAAAAGCTCGAACAGATGATGAATATGCAGGAATGGCCAAGGAGCACGTGGCGAGATGGTCAGCGCCATCGGTCACTCGGGAAATGCAAGTTGAAGTTGGAAGGCCCAGGAACACCGAGAGCTGGCGAGGCTGGGGGGTGTGGGGCGCCCACACACTGCAGGTCAGAGGGCGCACTGTTCCTAGGAAGCAGTTCGGTGACTCCTTACGTAGTCAGACTTCCACCTGCCCCCATGCACCGATGCCACGCCTGGATATTTGACCAAGAGAAACAAAGATACGTCCACAGAAACATCCTTCAAGACGATGCGTATCAGTCAGAAACCGGAAGCAAGCCCAAAGCTGGAGTGTCCAGCCACAGCTGCGTGGACTGCACACATTCCGGCCCGTCCACTCGGCGGACCGCTGCGCAGCACCCAGAGGGAGTGGACGACGCGGGCCCACCTTCCCGGACCTTGTGCCGAGCAGCAGAAGTCAGAGGCTCAGCTCGTCGGGCACACGGAAAGGGAAGGACACTGTCCTTGACTCCACGAAGTAAATCTCACTGGGCGCAAAGTGACATGGTGACAGCACAGTGTGGCAACGAGAGACGTGTGGCGTTTCATGCAGGCACGTGGGGGGCGCCCCAGCACTGTCCATGACCCTGACGCATTTGTGTCCTAATCCTTCCTGGGGTGGGCAGGGGAGGCACGGAAACTTACCAGAGGGAGTAGGAGTTGAGAGGAGCCGAGAGGAGTTGGCGGGAAAAGGGGGGTCAGAAGGAGGGGTTGTCCCCGTGGAGGACGCCGGAGGGCAGGTTTTCGGGGAGCTAGTGTGACGAAGCCTGCATCTGGGGTCCATGGGGTGTTTGATCTCTGGCTGTGTCTCTGGGCTGGAGAGTCAGGCAAAATGCAGCCCGCGGGGGCCTGCCTGGCCTGCCGGGGAGCTTGGGCTCATTGGACGGAACATGAGAACTGGTGGCAAGGTTTTCCACGCCATGGGCTCTCGGGAGAGAGGGTGAGTTTCGGAGTAACGACTCTGGGCACGTGGGGATCAGCTGGGCAGCTGTTAAGCAATCCAGGGGAGAGATGCTTAGAGCTTAGACTTGGGCAGAGGGTGAATCAAGTCATTGACATTTCAGTCTAGATGCTTAGATCTTTTTCCTTATGATTTACCATCACAGACCTTCATGAAAACATTAAGAGATAAGTGAGCACTTAATAAATAACTCTTAGTATTGTATAGTCTTTTACTTCTAAATACCTATAGTTTAGGGTTTTTAATGTTGTATTACTGTCTGTGTACACAGGGTAAAACTCAACATTATTAAAATAGTCAAAATTATTATTTTTAGCCAAGTAAACCTATATTATCCCAGCATAGGCATCATTGAAATGATGTATTTTGATCAGTATTTGCAAGTTACATAAGAGTATTCCTATAATTATTTTCAAAGCATTTTCTCATATTTATCTCCTTGAATATTAAAGCTCATTAGGAAACATATATTTAGATATGTGGAGGAGATTAATTTATAAAACTAAAATAAACATAACTAATTGAAATGCTTAGTCGAGCATTAACAAGAATTGGATTCTGGAATATGCAAACAAATGTTTTCTCTGTCTTGTTTTTGTGTTTCGTTTGCTGCAAACGGCAGGAACTATCCGTAGGTCAAAACTAATAGAATCTCAGGACGAGAGACAAGAGACTGAATGACTTCGTTCGGTGTGACCCTGAAGGTGTATAGTTCCAGAACTAGCCGGCCTTGACCATGTTTAGGTTTTCATAGGAGGGTGGTCGCCGCGGGCAGGGCGCCACTGAAGTTAAAGCCCGCCGCTCCCTCAGCAGCAGCAGCGGGGCTGGTGTTTCTGATGGGCGGGAGCCCCGGCCCTGTCAAAGACATAGTCTGGTTTTACTTTACATTTGTCTCCATAACATATTGACAACCTTCAAAAGTCACACGAGTAAGGCAACTAATGGGGAAGACTGCCTACGTTGGAGCTCAGAAGTCTAACTGAAAATGACACTTTGTAACCCTCTCTGGAATTTCTCGCACGGAAACGCCTGTGGAAAGTGGTAGCTGATTTCGCCTGTCCCGTGTCTTGCTCACTGGTGTGCTCGTGGAGCAGGGGCGGTGAAGGGCTCAGTTATGCAACAGGCTTAAGAAATTACAGCTGAGCTTGAAGTCAGGCTCAAGTTCACGCTTGGAAAGTAGATCAGAGAAGGAAAAGTCACACCTGCAAATACATTTTCTAGTGCCATTCAGTCTTTTGAAAAGAAACTAGATACGTTCCCAGGTATCAACACTAAGTGAGACAGGAAAATTCTTGTTTTTTTACAATTAGTTCAGCGCGGCTGCACTTGAAAACGTGGGGCCGAATGCAGGCGTCTCCGTCTGTCCCCCCGAGTCGCTGCTCGATGAAAAGCAACAGCATTTTTCAAAGGTGAAAGGCCCCCAAGAGAAAAGAGGCGGAGGGGGGACCGCAGGGGAGCTCGGGAGAGGCAGCGGCTGTAAGAGGCGGGACCAAGCACCTGGCCGACGCACGGAGGGGGCTCTCCGGTGGACAGAAGGGCAGGAGCCAAGGTCTGTGTGCTCCGCGTGGGGGCCTCCTCCCTTCTCTCTCTGGGCTCCGGGCAGCTGCCCGGTGGGTCGACCGTGACAGTGTGCACATGGCCCTTGGTCACAGGCGATGTGTCCTGATGGCTCCCTGAGGAGACCAAGAGCTGGTGGGAAACGGGGCCTTTGGATTTATAAATGGGATACGGTCGCATCAGAGCTCAAGATGTTGCTGTTTTGAAAAGTCCTTGCAATCTGAGAAGACCTCATTCTTACAGAAGAAATAATGTTCTTCAGCAGTTGCTTTTAATAAAAATTAAACAGGAAAATATGTCCTTATTTTGAGTTTCCTGGGCATGCTAACCCCCTTTCATCTTAATTGCCCCCCAAAGGAAAGCTAGACAACTTAAAAAAAGACTAAAAACTCAACGTGTCTATTAATTGTCTCACAGCACAAAATAACATAAGTGTGGTCACGTTTATATCAAACGTGATCACTTTCAGGAGTTTTCGTTTCTTTCAGTGGCATGAGATGCCGGCACGTTTTGGTGTCCATGCCTGTGATAATCCTTTGTTTGCTTTTCCCATAAAAATGTTCTTAAGCATCTTAGCTTTTATGATTAAGTCCCTGAAGTTCAGTTTTCCTTGTCCAAGCTGAATTTCAGAAACCAGCTTGTTTAAACAAAAACAGAACTCGAAGACTCGGGGAGAGATCACCTCCCCTGTGGCGCTGGGAGGGGCTGGTGTGTTTCTGCAGGCGGCACTGGGGGGGATGGGGGGGTGGGCAGTGAGCGCCTCCCCGGCCAGTGAGACCTGGGCTTGCCTTCCTGGGGCTGGGCAGGGCCCCAAGCGGAACCTCGGAGATTCTGTGTGAGCCTCCAAGGGAGGGGGGGCACATGCTGTTTTGTGAAAAAGCTGTGCAGTAATTTCAAATCTCAAATCTGTGACACTTCCTTGTGGTGTCACGAAGGGCCTTGTTGATTGACAAAATGGTCCATTGCAAAATTGTCAAGGTTTTTTTCTTAGGAAATGTGAGGGCTCAGGTATATTTGTGTGTCTTCAAGTAGGTCACGTAGATACAACAAGATCCTTTTATGGTAGGAGCCCCTATTTGATTTTGATTGTTTATTTTTCAAGTTTTTATTTATTTTTATAAAAGGTATTTCTGATCAGTAGGACAATGTAGTCATGAAATTAGTACAGAACGTACATTTGTTGCTCAGGTCAAATAAGACACGTAAAGAAATATCTTTTATAATGTTGCTATTCAACGTTTTCTATTATATTGATCTGTAAGTTTTATATATTGGTTGGCATCATGAAATTACTTCAGTAATCCTGTGATAAGAAAGTAGTTTGTCTCTGTGGGTGAACCGGCAAACTTTCTTCCTCAGATACTGAAATCTGTGTAATGTACAGTGATTTCATTTCCATCGCCACGCCGACGCTCACTGTGTATTTTAGTGTCTAATCATGGAAATTATCCAGCTGCTCGATGGCGTCACCTCAAATACAGTGCGGAAGGGGGCGGGTGTCTGTTACAGCCCCACCTCCTGCAACCTGTTTGGCCCTACGCGGCTTCTCTGCTACCCTTTACCTTCTGCGGTGGTCGGGTCCGTTGAGGAAGGGCGGGGGTTGTAACCCGCAGGGAAGCCGTCGCACACGCGCATCCGGAGCACACGCAGAATACTGGTCACGCCAGACATTCACTCTAAACTGCTGAAGAGAGCTCCGGCTCTAATTTCTCTCCTCAAACCCTTTGAACCCCAACCTGTGGTTTCACCACTAAAGGCTTCACAGAGTAGGGATTCCGTCCTTGCGCCTGCCCTTGGCTAGATGCACGTGTGTCGGGGAAGATGCGCAGGTTGGCATGACCACTCACTCGAAACCTGATACAAGTTGCAGGTTCTTTCCTGTAAAGAGGTGGGCGGGGGTGGAGAGAGAAGCGACCGAGGAGGAGGTGGGGAGGGGACTGACCTCACGAACTGTAAGGGCAGCCCGATACCAGGGTCCACGGGAGAAACTGAACTCCTGACCGCCAAAGACAGCTTCCGCCCACGTGCGTTATTTCATTCCGTCCTTCGTCACATCCGTGACAGTGAGCACTGGTCCAGGACCACGCTCATCCCTGGAGGGCCTGAGATCGACTTAGGCGCGTGCTGTCCTCAGGGGAGCTCGTCAGGGTCCAGGGAGAAGCTGATCCCTGTGCTGAGTGCCGGGGGAGGGCGGGGAAGAGACCTGGTGGCCACTGGGGGGGCTGGGGCCTTGATTTAGCCCCGGAGAGTGGGAGCGCGCCAGAGGGCTCCAGACGGCTGCGGAGACGGTGTCCCCGATCACAGACCCCTGGAGGGACAAGGCGAACTTGACACGGTGGCAGGTACGGGAGGCACGGCCCTAAGGTGGGGGCTGAGGGTGACGCAGGAGTGATGATCGCAGGTCCTCTGTGAGGGAGTTTGTTTGGGGTCTCCCCAGAAGCTGGGGCGAGGCGCCTGAAATTCGGAACTGGTGTCATCGGGCCCTGCCTGGGTTCCCCGGGCTCGGGAGGGTCCCCGCGCACAGAGCTGCGGGGGGCTGGCCTGTGCAGGGCTGGTTGAGACTGGGGCGAGCGAAGTGGCGGCGACACACTCACCACGGCGCTCTCCGTGCCGACCCTGGGTCCCTTGGGTCCGGACTGGAAAACCAGCGCCGCGAAGACTCACATCGGTTTTGTTGTTATAAACTCACTGGGAAAGGGGCCGGGCTGGTGCATTTGGCGTTCAGCACCAGGCCTGATGGAAGAGGGGCTACGAGTGACCCCAAAGGTCCTGTCATGGTGGCACGGAATGTTTACAGAGTGGATTCTTTATGGATAACGCATGGTCATCTCTAGCTCATTAATTCGCGGGAGGGTACGAGTCTGAAGTGACTGTTGGCTTCGGAGCCTCAGCATCTGGGGTTGGTTAGTCACGGAGCCGGCTGGCACCGGACCCTGTGTTCAGCGAGAGGACGGCAGGGATCGCTGCAGTCTGTCCGCGCTCGCCGTACCGGTACCGGTGTTACCGGGCCATTCTTGGGCGGTGACAGACGCTGCTCACATCAGCCGCCTTCCCTTCCAGCCGTGAGGGCGGGATAGGCGGTCTCCGGTGGCTCGTCATCCTCACAGTCGTCTGTCTCGTGTTACACGCCGATCCTTCTCCTTAGTGAAGAGAAATAATGGGGGAAGATTTCACATTTGTCTCTAATTTTGCTCCGGTTCCTTTGTGCGGGCTCAAGAACCACCGGAGACAGACAAATCGCCCTCCGTCGTCTTCCGAAGAGAGTTTAATAGCTGCAGCTCAACGTTGAGAAAGTGCGCCCCTCCACCTGCGTTCTGGGAAGCCGATGTGTTCAATACATCCATGGGAACCGAGCTCGCGCTATCAGTTTGTCATTTGCGTGGATCCAGCGTTAAAGGGATGTCGCGACTGCGTTTACTTGCCGTTTTAGACCTGCAGCCTGATGCAGCGCAGGGTAGAGCGCTGTGGGGTTCAGAAAACACCCCAGCACTCGGGGGTTCGTTCGGTTGTAGAATGTGCTACGCCGTGGGAGGTTTCACGTTTCTGAAACCGGAGCGGTGAGTTCCGCGGGCCAGGGGCTGCCCAGTGAGTGGGAGTCGGACTCAGAAGGGAGCCTGCTCACGGCCGACGGCCGGTGGCCAGCGCCCGGAGCGGGCGCTGATGGGGACCGATAGCGTCTGATTAACGAGCGGCGGCCTCGCCGCCGCAGGTGCGCCGTCGGCCCGCGAGGAGTGATTTATCGTTCCTCAGGCCGTGGAAGCGCGCGGTGCCTTGCCCATGTAAGTGCGTGTGCCTGAACAAAATAAATGGGGTCCGCACGTGAAAAATGAGAGCACATTACTTGTAAGGGACGTGTCAGGCGCACTCTGGCACGGGGACCGGGACGCCGCGCTGCATGCCGATCGTGGGCGGGCTCGTGAAAGCGCCTCGGGCGGGATCCTGGCGTCTGTCACCCCAGACGCAAACGAGGGTTAAACCTAATGTGGCGCGGCACCCCCTGAATGTTCGAGTTCCGCATCGCACCCAGCCATTAAAGCCGCACGGATGTTTTATGTATGAAGACGGGTAAACCGTGGGCACTTCCAGCAACAGCACCCCAGCCAGAGACGGGGCCGGGAGGAGCGGGGTCGTCCCTGAACCCCCCGCAGGTTCTCGGGGCCGAGGGTTTCCGCCACAGCTGCCGGGGCCGGACATTTGCCTGATCAACCATTTCATGACGGAACGGTGGTCAGTTGGGTGGCGCCTTGGATTACAAATCCCAGAACGCAGTGGCGTAGTCGGCACTGTATGAAGTGCTGCTGTGCAGCCCTCATGTGTGTGCATGTGTGTTCATGTGTGTGCATGTACACATGTATGCGCACACGCCCCGAGCCACTCACTGTTGCCCAGGCAACGATCAGACTTTCTCTGTAGCTGTTGTTACCTTACAGCTCACCTTACTAAACGACTATTTCCCAAAAATAAGACCTGAACTTCTTTCAGATGACCGGTAACCGGAGGGTCGGCCACACTGGGCTAAGCCCGGGGAAGGGCACGGTGTGAGAATAAACTCGGCTCAGCCTTGGCGCTGCCCCCGAGCCCTCCTCCTGGGTCCCTGAGCCGGGACCGCGGTTTCCTCGCCCCGGAAAGGCGCGTTTGCCAAGCCGGGGGCCGTAGCTCGGAGGAGCCTCCTCCTGCTGCTCAGATGAACTGGACTCAAGGAGAAAGGGAATCGTCGTCACAGACAGGCTGCGTTCTGTGGAGGAGAGATGTTTCTGATACGCGTTACAGAATTTGAGGGTGCACGTGGCTTGTGTGACGGATCAGAAGCTCGGCAGGGGCGCCGCTGGGACCGCGGCGGCCTCAGGGAGGGACGAGCACACGCTGGCTCCTGATAGAGCACCCCGTGGGGCGAAGGAGCGAATGACAGGACGGGCAAAGGACACGTCCCTCGTGGACACTGTGCCCACTTACTCAGCAGTCCGCAAAACCCCCGTCGCGCCAGGCCATGGGCTGTTCCCGTCCATACTCTGTCTCCCCAACCAGCCCTGCCCTGGGCGCCCTGGCCGGTGGGAGCCAGACACGAGGCACATCACGAGTCCCGCCGTGAAACCCTCTGAACAGTGATGTGAGCGAGGAGGGGGCTGAGAGGCCGCCTTCCGAGGGGAGGGGGGAGTGGGGATCCTGCTGGCTGGGCTGGTGGGAGGTGCTGGAGGGCCGGGTGGGGGGCGGAAGGACCAGGTGTGTGTTTTAGGGGCCCCCTCAGCAGCTGTGTGGGAGGAGTGGCGGTGGGGTTACCATGCCCGGTGACAGTGACAGTGACACAGAGGATGACTTCCGACGCCTCTCGGGAGTGCCCATCGCTGATTGTCACCTGCTTCAGCCTCTCCCCCTCTCTCTCTTCTCCGGGGGCGGCCAGGGCCTGCACTGGGCCGCACGCGAGGCTTTCCGTCCTCGCGTGGGATTGCTCAGCGACCCTGCACTGCCGTGGAGAGCACACACGGTGACCCCCGACCACGGTGAGGCGGTTCCGGGGCCGCCCTCCCGGACCTTCCGAGTCTGGGCTCGGCTGAGCTGTCAGCAGATTTCAGTGCCGCCTTCTTAGCACCAAACACAAATCCTCAACTCACTGCTCTGTGGTGGGGTTTAAACACATGGCTCTTTGCGACCACAGAAACATTCCAAGGAGGGGAGAGGTGTATTTTAAGGAACTTACACTTGGGCAGACAAAAGCATAACTAGGAAAAGAAGTGTGAGGGGGACTGAGTACCATCTACAGAGAGAACTTCTGTCATCTTCCTGTTTTCCGAAATCCGCTGAGCCTCCCATCAGGAGTGTTCCCCTCGCCCCCTCTGCCGTCCCGTGAGTCGGCGTGAAGTGGGAGCGGCCCGGTCGTCTCCGGAGCTCCGTACGCAGCCGGAAACCTCCGTCAAGCTGACTTCCTCTCCGGGCTGAATAATTACCGCTTCCATCCATTAAAGACTAGAAATTGCTTCCTCAATTAAACTGAAACGTGTAGGCAAACATACAAAACCATAAACTTCCTCGACTTAGGAGTTCTCTTAGGAGCCCTCGCTAAGATGTCAAGTACTAATGTAGCCTGATGTTCATCCTGCACATCAAAGGTCGTATGGGGATGCGTCTTCCCCCTCGTTGTGGAGATAGGACCCACGGAGACCAGAATGGGGGTCAGGGCAGACTCAGGAGGAATCGGACGAGAATCCAGAATAGATGCAGGGTGCTGGTTTCCGGCTCGCGCTCTCTCTCTCTCTCTCTCTCTCTCTCTCAAACGAGTCTGCCGCCCCGGACAAGTCCCGGCCCCCTTCCCAGGTCCCGGTGCGGGGTGATCCATCGGGGGTGAGAAGCAGTGGCACAGGCGGGAACGTCGACAATTCTGCAGGATCTGCAGCCCGCCTCAGTGTGGGTGGTGGGAGCAGACGGTGATGCTCAGTCCCCACGCCCCCACCCAGCACCGAGCGCTGTCTCGGCCCCACGGAGACGCTGGCCACAGACCCTGTGTCCTTACTTGGGTCTTTCGTGAGAAGAGTCGCACCCGAGCCAGTCCTGCCCCGAGAGTGTTTCTCTCCGGGGTTTGGCACCTCTGACCTAGCATCGTGGGAGCATTGTTTTAGGCCCACTCTGGGGACGGAAAGTGGCACTTGGTGATTCATGTAGCCAGAAGGAACTGGAAAGCAGCAGGAAGAGAAGTACGGCTCTTCCTTCAGTCATCGGTGGCCAGAAACTCGTTTCTGTCCGCTGCTCCCCTTCTGTTCCTGTCTCCGTCTCCTGCTTTTCTCGTCATGGTTCTGTGTGCTGATTGCACGTGTCTCCAGAGGGCGCCTCCCCCACCCCGGGTCACCGACTGTGAGCACACGCCCACCTTGGGCTGTGTGCAGTGCCCGCTGGGGCGGGGGGGGGGGGGGCAGGCAGAGGCTGGGACCTGGGTGAGGCGGGCCCTCGTCCCCCACCCAGGCAGATGCGTCCCCACGGAGGGCCACTCTGTCTGTCCCCGTGTGAGTGCACGTCCGCCAGGCAGTCACACCTGCGTGTGAGCGAGTCAGAAGCTCAGGGTCACTGTCGCACTGGGGAGGTCGGGTGCAGTGTGGATGGTTTGATGAGCGTATGGGGTGACAGCCCGTGACCGGTCCCCACCTCTTGCAGGGGGCTGACCTGTGAAGTGAGAGCAAATGAGAGTGAACGAGATCTCGAAACCACCTCTCAGAGCTCCGGGCTGAAGCGGCCGAGTCAGGCACGAGTCTCACTCTCCTGCTGTCCCAGCGCCGCCTCTGTGGCTTTTCTGCATTCGGGACTGTGTCGCTCCCCAGGGGAGGTTTCCCTGCTGCGTGGCGGGCCACGGGCCCAGGGCCGTGGCAGCCGCAGCGAACATGGACTCTGCCTGACTCCCCCGTCCACCAGGGGAGCTGCCACCCGGCAGGTGCGGTCGGGGACTCGGATGATCTCCTAAGGGAAAACAAATGTGCAAATATGCATGCCTCTGCGAGCCGCGGAGAGCAACACGAAAAGATGCTAATGCGGCAGCAGAACCTGGGCAGTGTCCTTTGTCCTGCGTAGGGACTTCTTCCTAACAACGAAGGGAAGAACGTCTGGTCTTCAAATGGTGCGCCTCGCTGCCTGGCCTGACTTCCTTCATGCTCTTCAGTGCTGTGACGGGTCGTCCGTTACACGCACGGAACAGACGGGTGTGCTCCTGACGACTGGTTGGCTCGGGTTGCCCCTGTGCTGCTAGCTCACTCCTCGCTCGTGGTGCTGCAGAAGCACAGTGTCAGCCCCCAGGTCTCCGTTCGGTTGAGCGGGGTGACAATCAGCTGTCCCGTGACGCCTGGTCTTACCAGAGTCGCCCAGAAGCCCCCGCGGCTTGCGTAGGCCTGGGGAGCACGGTCTGGCAACGCATCCTTGTGTTTGAGGACCTAATACGGCCATTGTGTTATTTAAGGGATCCGAAGCCCCCCTCGGGCTTCTTAAAGTAACAGTGATACACGGGCAGGGCCAGTGTTGTGGCGATTGCTGGGGAGAGGGCAGTACCGGGGGAGTAGACGGTAATGGGAAAAAGACGATAAAGATTAAATCAAAAAAAGAAACAAACAATGAGATCATTGGAATCAGTGTCATCGCTGGAAATCTTATCTCTGTTTAATTGCCAATTATGAGATGAAATGCACACAGAGGCACCACGACCCAGCTTCACAGCCGAGTGCCGGCTGCTCTCCTGTTGGCGATGAGGCTGCTGGTTATTGGGTAGAGTCCATCCCCCACTGGTCCCTGGACAGGGGGACTCTCTTCTAAGCCTTCCGAAAACCCAACTGTTTCCTATTTCTGCTTTTACAACGCACAGTGTCTGCAGTCCCCTCTTTCCAAAATCGGTGTGGCAGGTGAGAAGCAGACAGCACGGGAGGAGGCAATGGAATGCACGTGCACAAAGTGGCAGTGAACACGGTGCACAGTGCAGTCATCCCGTTCCTGTCTGAGCCAGGGCAGTAGATAACAGACAGTAATAGAATTTAAAAAAACTGAATACACACATTTATTTTACAATAATGGAATTACCAATAAGGGGTAAGGAACGAGCATTTGTTAGATGTTTATATGCACCAATCATACACACTTTCTTTTCAAACCATCACAGCGGTCCTGAGAGGAGACAGGCATGTTCCCGTGTCATCACAGGGAGACCGACGCTAAATTATGTAAAAACTTGATTGCCACCCCACAGTGAGGAGACGGGGGAGCTGGCCCAGAGCCTCCCGGGTCCCCATGTTTCCTGCCTCCTCGCTGCCTGTGGAGTGGATGGACTTTGCCTTAGACGCTGGCAGTCGGATGCCATGATCCCGCCACTGTCCTCCGGAGAGCAGTGTGTGCTTACGGCCCCCGCAGTATGCATGGAGTCACAGTGAGGTCGCCTCCTAGTGCGAGGGTTATCCCTGCACAGTGCTGGGAGCTCTGTCCTTAGTCCTCGCGTTTTCCTGGCTGCTTAGCCCCTGCCATCAACAGTGAGACGTGGTCAGCACCGGGGTGGCCGCTGATGAGAAAGCCGCCTCTCCCAGGTGACTGAGCGAGCGGAGGCCGGTCCCCACACCTGCAGAGCACGCCCGACTCCCTGCGTCAGGCGCAGCCATGGGGCAGGACGGGGGGCCGGGGGCAAGGAACACACGTCTCTGCTCCTCCTGCCCCACCCCCCCCCCCGACCTGCAGGACGGGGCCCACGAGAAGGGGCATGCGTCTGGAGGCGGAGTCCATGAGGTTCACCTCTGTGACTCTCTGCTTCCCAGACGAAAACTCTGTTCCAGGCCGAGACCACGCAGGAGAGCGAGAGAGCAGCCTCTTGCTGGGAACACCCTCAATGTCAGTGTCGGGCAAGGCAGAGGGGCAAGGGCCCCCGAGGCCAAGTTCAGAGGCGGGGCTGAGCGGACAGCGTGGCGTGGGGCCAGGGCCCAGGGAGCCCTCCCGGCCGCCCCCTTGCGGGCAGCCCACTCCTCAGCAGTTTCTCTTCTCTTCCTGCGCGTGGCGCCTCTTCCCGGATTTGGACGCCCCATCTAAATAAACAGCATGCCTCCTCTCCCAGGTTGTTTGCATTGTAAGCCCTTTATCTCCAGCTGTAGATTGAAAGGCTTTGTCTCCAGTTAATAGAATTTCAGGCCATTGCAACTGGATGGAGGGGATTCCGTTTAGTCCCGAGGGCCTTCTCCTTGCCCCCAAGCATCTTGCTGCTGGAGTCCTGCCACTCTCAGACCTCGGCGGGCTGTGCCCCGCCACCGCCCTGTGAGCCCCAGGGAAGCACGCGGGCCCACGCCAGCCACCGTGTTAGACACTGTGAAATGCTCACCTGCCGTTTTTTCCAACGTGCTTCTCCGTCTTCCCATGTTACTGTCGATCTTTCCAAGATGCCTGTTAGTAACCTTCAGGTCTTCTGCTGGCTTGTCCATGTTTTCCTTTTCTCTGCCTTGTGGGTGAATTTTTCAGATTGAGTTCACATAAACAGACCGTACCAATATGACCTCATCTTCCTCATTTCTCACCTGTATTTCCTAGTCACTCCCCCACAGTGTATCCACCCTTGAGGTTCAAACTCCCTTTCCTTCATTGAAGCAGCTTGTAAGCCTCAAGTCTAACCACTCCTTGGAATTGCTTCCTTTCTGTGAATGTCCATGCATGTAAATATCAATGAAAACCGTGCGCCTTTTCTCCTGTTGATCTGTCTGTCGTTAGTTTAGGTCACAGGTCCCAGACGCCAGACCCAAGAGGGCAGGAGAGAGGTTTCCCGCCTGGGCCTCATCATGTGTTGGGGTTCACCCGCAGGGACCAGTGTCTCTGTGGGGTTAGTGGGGGACTGTGTCCATGCTTGTCTCCGTTGGGGCGTCGGTGTGGTCGGGGCCACTTTCCCCCGGGGGGTGAGCCCCACCGCAGGCCCAGGCTTGCAGAGGAAACCTGGGTGGAGATCCTCGAGCCACGTCTGGCCCCCGTTCCCTTCCCAGGGGTTGGCACTGCTGGGGTCCTACCCCCCACCCCCGCCTCATCTTCTGGTCCAGGGTAACCTTTGTCTTGCATGTGACACTGAGTCTTCCCTTCCGTTTTTAAATTTCACTCAGTGTTTATAGATCCCATCTTGACCCCAAATTTCTAATAAATGCATTTGACCTCACTTTTCAGATTTGCCTTTCAGGTCTCCCAAATGTAGTTCTCAGGGCTCTTCATCGAAAGCACGTAGCTACCCAGGAAGCCGAAGGAGGCTGCGTGGGTCGAGTAAGTCTGGTAGAGTCCGAGGAACATGCCCCACCGCTTCCTGTGAGAATTTCTTGTATTTCTGAAGCCTGGGAAGGAGTCCAGGGACCTTTTTCTTAGTGATGCGTGTGCTGTCTACATCCTTGGACTTCAGAGACCCAAGATGATGTCCCAGCAATTGCAAACGTGTTGACGACTCTGGAACAGTTTTGAACATCTCACCTTTATAAAACAGACCATCCTCACATGGAGCCAGGCAGCTGTGCAAGTGAGCGCAGTAATGCCTGCACGTACGTGGAGGACCCTGGGGCTGCCGTTCTGACCCGTGACAGCACACGGCCACTGCGGTGCCCAGCACCCCACACCCGCCCCAGCTGAACCACACAGCCACTGCAGTGCCCAGCACCCCACACCCGCCCCGGCTGAACCACACAGCCACTGCACTGCCCAGCACCCCACACCCGCCCCTGCTGAACCGGCGAGAGCCATGCATGGCATGGGGGCCATGACCGACTCGGCTTTGTTTTCTGTGAGAGTTAAACCTCAGTGATGAGTAGCGATGTACATGCATGACTGATATTCTAAGAGAGTTGTTTTTTACATGGTATGGGCATTAAAATATTTCATTAATCGCATCTAGGTCCAGCTCCTGAGCAAGTCTGGCGGTGCACCTGGGTGCCTGTCGCCCTGTGACTGGCTGTGTCTCCACCCATTTACCTTGGAATAAAGGACACAGGAGACAGGGGGACTGTCTCCTCACACAGAATAATGCCGGGGAGGTAGAAGGCTCTAGAACACAGGATCCCATTGCCAGACTGGCACTGTTTATTAGGCGATGATAATGCTGATGTTCCCCTTTGCGGTATGGCATGTGCGACTCCCCCGAACTTGTGCTGAGCCTTAAGGATGTTCCATTGAACATTTAGTGTGGCAGCCAGCCAGGATACATTCAGCCTAAGCCCAGATGACGGGGTGGTAATGAGGTGGTGATTGATGACCACGGCCGCCTCATGAAAACCTGCTTGATGTGCTGGGGGGGAGCGCATTGCCGGCTCTCTCCAGTTCGCTCCCTGTCACATTACGTACTTTCACAGTGGAGGAAGAAGTTACAGGGGCTCGAGCTCACGCGCTCTGGATGCTCTTAGGTTACGGTGGAGCGGTGTGTGGAGTTTTAGGAGTCCATACCCTGGGGCTGTACTTATGCATAATTCAAATCTCAGTTTCACAGGGGTCTTTAAAAATCATTTAAAAAACCGGAACTGCGTTATCCATAAAATGCTCCAATTTTCTCACTGTGTATCTTTTTTAATGTTATGGTTCCCGTGAAGTTTTTGTTCTCCTACTGTATTATAAAGATCTCTCCAGAACTTTCTCTGCCCACTCTCGCGACTTGAACGGGCTGCGGGCCTTACACAGACATTCCTCCAGCACAATGGGTCTATTCATGGGTCTGTCTATCCAGGAACAACGAAGAAGAACGGCAGCTTGGGACAGGGGGTTCAGTGGCAAGCCACCTGCAAGTCAAGGGAACGGAGAGGAACTTCTCTGACAGAGGAAAGGGGAGCTCGCAGGGGCTGTTGTAAGCGGAGAGTCCATTGGAGGAAGCTGGGAGTTTGAAGTGTCGCAACTTTTCATTGGCTGAGTGGTTGCCGGGGGAGGGGGAGCTCCTCCTCCTTCCTGCTGGAGTAGAAAACCCTCCTCCTGCTGGAGCTGGGGAGTAGTCCCTTCTCCTTGGGAGTAACTGAGGGTGGGTGAGCGGGAGGGCGTGAGAGCGCCCCCTGCAGGCGCCCCCGGCTCCAGGTTCCGCGAGGGTCCTGTTTATTGACCTTCAGAGCAGAGATTCGTCCAAAATTGCAAAAGGTGTTTCAAGAAAATGTTATTTTCCATCGTTCTCACATTTTAGTGCTGTGTGTATGTGCGTCCTTTTTCTTGAATAAAACGTAGAAAAACTGTAAATTTACATCTGTTTTTGGACATGAAACCCCTTCGCTTTAGTTTTGAGCAGACCGCTTCCGAGAAGCGCCTTTTGCAGTTCGGTCCCTGCCTTCACTGTCTCATGGGAGCGCTCGCTTCGTTGTCGGCAACGGGAATCGCGTCTCCGCCTGGTTTCCCGTAAGCGCGTACGACTGTGAAGTGCCGCTTGCTGGGGTGACCGCGCTGGCTGCCTGCCACCCTGGGGGCGGTGTGGGCGTTGAGCAGCGCCCAGGGGTGCTGCAGAGCCGTCTTCAGAGGGAGCCGCGCCGGTCCTATCCCTGGCACACCCTCCTGAAGCACACAGACGGGAGTGTCGGTGTGGTGGGCTAGATGTAGGCCTTCCTTGTGGGCTTGTGGTTGTGAATGTGCGTGTCACACATAGTACACATCATACACACACACTCAAAGTCTGTCCTGCATTAACCCACGAGTCGGGCCCTCGGGCCCACCAGAGTTATGCATAAGTTGGCATTGACAGTGGTACATTTGTAGCAGTTTGTACAAAAAAAAATCAGAGTCTAGTATCTTTAAGATAGCTGAAAGAAATGTTCTTAGTCCCCTGAAAGCTTCCCCATGAAGGCCCCCCACCCAGGGACTGCCCGTGGCTCTGTCTCGCAGCCTCTCTGCCCGTCCCCTGCCCCATCCACCCGGGCAGCTGTGCTCCAACGCCCGTGGCCCGTGGCCCTGGGCAGCGCCCGCTGGAGTGCAGTGCACCCAGGGTCACCTCCAGCTGACCACGTGACTGGCTCTGACACCCACCTTTTTTTTTGTTTTAAAAACCATTTAAGATGCTGGCACACTCTTAGTTTCTTTCTCGTGACACTCTTAAATTTAGCGCGCTGCTACCTGTGGGAAAAATGAAGGAATGGTGGGTGAACAGTGGTATCGGCCTCACAGAGCGGTCAGCAGACCTGGGCAGCGGAGGGCGTGCGTGGAACGAGGGATGGGACTGGGCGGGCACTCCGCACGGGTTCAAGTGCCGCCGTCCTCTCATTGTGACGGTCATTTCCCTGCTGGTTGACACTCATTTAAGAGACACAGTGACTGGAACGCTCCGTTATGAACAGTCGCGTAGAGGAACAGACTCCATTGCTGATTAACTTCTGCTGGCTGGGGCCAAGCCGGTGTTCTTCAAGTACAAGTGCCCAAGGGTCCCGCTTGTGTGTTTTCTGCTCGCAGACTCATCAAGAAACACTTCCGTGGGCCACAGTGAGTGTTTTAATTCTCACTGGCTTTCATCACGCTGCCCGCCCACCAGCGCCAGCCCTGCCCTGTTAGCTGTGGAATGGCCCGTGACACCCCCCCCCCCTGCCCCCCGAGTCGGGCTCTTCGACAGCGAGCGTCCACACGTCAGTGGACAGAGGCGGCGGTGGTCCCCGGGGAAGGGGGTTCCACCGCCTGTCACGGGGTGCTGATGTTTGTATTGGAGGAAACAGGACAAAAGTATCTGTTGCCAATTATGTATGTTACCCGTTACATTTCCGTTTTTAAAGTCCAGCGTGTATTTTAATTTACCTACGAATGTGCCTTGTGGTCGGGTGAATGAGTGGTTCACGGCTGTTGCTTCTCGGACTTAAGTGCAGCGTGCCTCCCCCCGCCCGTCCAGGTGTCATCCACCCAGCCCCGCACCCAGCTCTCCATCCCTTCACTCGGGGAGCGCATGCGGAGCGCCCCTGGCACGTAGCCGGTGTCATCATAGCTGGGACTCTCCGTGTTCGATTCCATGTCATCCTCACAGCAGCCTCCCAGGACGAGTAGCAGTACCTTCGTCTTTCGGGCAAGCAGGCTGCCGCCCAAAAGTCACCCTTGCCAGCTGTGGAGTCTTAAGAATGCTCTGCGCCTCTCTGTTTCCTGGCGCAGCCCTTGAAACACGGGGTGGGGGTGTCCTGAGTGAGGGCTTACTGACAAATGGCCGAAACGAATGCAGAGACCAGCACGGGAACCGGGAGACCTGTGGGGCCACCCACGCCGACGTGGTGCGCACGGAGCACCACGCCCTGCGGTGTTCACTGTCCTACCTGCTCACTCCGGCACCGAACTTAGGCCTGGCTCCGTGGCCCGGGCCGTGGCCACTGCGCTCCGTGTCCACCCAGCACTGTGCCGTTTGCCGAGGCCATGCTGGGGGTGACATGGAGTGAGAAAGCTTGTCTGATGAACTGGGAAACTCTTCCACGGTAATTCTAAAATGTTCCAGTTACGGTGGCATGGATTATCTTTGTGACCCCCAGCACGCCATCCAGTCACTCTGCTTTGACAGTGAGGTCCCTTAGTTTTTGTCTTAGTAGAAAACTAAAAACGTGTCTGCATGTGTGGGTCAGGGCATCAGCACATACGTGTACATGTGTGTGTGCATGAATGCATAGACGCGGGCGCAGTTCTAGACGGAGATGTCAAACTCACAGTGACGCTGGTGACTCCCTCTATGTGTCCGTCTGCATTTTGAAGCCCCCACAGTGCACCCGGGTATGCGCTTTGGAAACAGCCCACCATGAGTTTAGTAAACGATGCCTCCTTTTTTTTTAATTGCTTCAAAATAAATGTTTGCACATGAAGAAGTTTGGCACAAAATTATAATCTTTATAAGGAAATTTGAGACAGAAAAAGTGATTCCGCCTTAGGTCACATAGCAGTAAGCCACTGCGGAGTGAGCCTGTCCCTGTGGTCGGCCGGAACAGTGTCCCCAAAGGCGGCTGGCTTGCCCACCCACTGCACGCACGTATTTCAGTCGAGGTTCTGTCAATAGGGGACCTGGAAGCAGCGAGGGTAATGAGGAGGAATGAGCGTGTAGATGTATCCTTTCCTGCAATGCCAGTTAAATTAAACCTTTTATTCCCATGGCAGACATACAAATCCATTGTCTCTTTCAAGATGAATCCGGAATCAGGAGTCTGCATCCTTTCATTCGTGGTCGGGAGATGAACATTGATCCCTGGCCACACAAGGGAGCCGCCGCGGCGCCGCAGCCCGAGGTGGTTAACGAGGCCCACACTTAGCTCCTGTCCCCTTCACTGTGCACTTACACGTCCCGCGTGTGATCGATCCGGGGGTCATCGGAGGCCGGGGGTGGTTTTGTGCGACTTGACAGTGTTTTGCTGTCTTTAAAGGATGAAGCCATGAGCCCTGGTAACAACTGGGACAGGAAGAGTTTAAATCTGACAAATGAAGATTTATACTTTTTTGAGCTGGCAAAACCCTTCATGTAGAAATAATGAATGAGAATTTGATAGTTGATTTAACATAGGTCAAATGACTTGCAGTGAAAGAAGGAAAAATAGCTCTTTAATTATTACCCTTTCATCAAGATGAATTGATGATAGGTTTGTCATGCTGGATCCGGACTTTAGACAAATGAATAGTGCTCGAAGATCCTTTCACAAGACATCATGTAAATTTAAGTGGGCACAGTTTATGTAAAATCGTTGGAAAATGCAGCGTAGGTGGGATGATATGTGAGTAATTACCTACTAATCTTTAAAGCTTGTTTTTTTCCTTTCTAGTGAATAAAAACCACTGTATTAACATTCAGAAAACTTAGGACACCGCAGATCATTATATGCTAAATTTTCACGGGCTAGGTTAGGGCTCCTTCTTTTTATTCTCTGGTAATAAAGACTTGTATGCTATCCTAAGTATATATTTTAAGTAATGGAGGAGGGAACACTGTATTTAAGAGTTTTCATGGATTAAATCTGCTTTGGCAGCTACGAGGCTTTAGAAAGCTTGTTTTACTGCCTTGAAACTCAGTTTGATCAACTATCAATGGTATGAGCACAAAGATATCCAACCCATGGAGCAGCTGTGGGTCTCAGACACACGAGAACTATTTTTTAAGTGCTAAAACGCTCTACAAATGTAAACTCTTAACATACTACTGCTGAGCTCTTGCGAAGTAGAGCTGGATTGATGACAGTTGCTGGCGAACAGATCTCCCGGACTGCACCCTTTCTCCTCTTCGTAACCTATCAAACGCGTTGGCAAGACGGCAAGATAGGGTCCCGATAGAGTCTGCGGTGGCTGTACTTCGAAGCTGATTGGGCTAGATTAAACTGCTCATGTTGGCTCTGTATGCGTCCTCTTCCTCAAAGAAGCGGAGCTCAAACAGCTTGGCATTAGAATAGGACTTAAGAAAATACGACAGTATCTGTAACGGTAAGAATGGCCCTGAAATGATAGGTTAGAATGGAGATCACCTGTTCAGAAACTAGAAAAAATGTATCATCCCCCACTGACTACTAGTTTATTAAACCAAAGATGTTCAGGATAATTTTTTACTTTTTAAAATTAATTAATTTTTTAAATTGTATTTTATGGTGTTATTACAATTTCCTAATTATTCCCCCTTCGCCCCCGGACTCGGCACCCCCCACTCCCGCAGGCAGTCCCCCCACCATTGTTCATGCCCACGGGTCATGCAGAGGTGGTTTGGCCGCTCCGTTCCCTGTGCTGTGCTGCGCATCCCCACGGCTGTTCTGTAGCTGCCTGTTTGTGCTCCTTAACCCCTCACCTCCTCCCCCACTCCCCCTTCCCGCCTCCCATTGGCAACCATGCAAATGCTCTCTATATCCATGCTTCTGTCTTCGTTCTTCTTGTTTGCTTAGCTTGTTTTTTATATTCGGTTGTTGATAGATTTGTATTTTTTGCCATTTCATTGTTCATAGTTTTTTTATTGTTCAGTGACACTCGTCCCACCGTTCCCCCCATTGCTTTCCCCTGCCCCGTCCCGCCTACTCCCGCAGTCAGTTCGTGCCCCTTGTCTGTGCCCGCGAGTCCTCCGTTTGTGCTCCTTGACCTGCCCCTTCCCCTTCTTCCCCCATCATCCCCCGCCGCCCTCCCCTCTGGTCACTGTCAGTTTGCCTTTATTCCGTGTCTCTGGTTCTTTTTTCTCATTGGTTTGTTTTGTTGATTAGGTTCCACTTATAGGTGAGATCACATGGTATTTGTCTCTCACCGCCTGGCTTGTTTCCATCAGCATAATGTCTCCAGCTCCATCCACGCTGTTGCGAAGGGTAGGAGCTCCTTCTTTCTCTCTGCTGCACAGTGTTCCATCGTGTAAATGCACCACAGTGTTTTGATCCACTCACTTACTGATGGGCACCTAGGTTGCTCCCAGCACTTGGCTCTTGTAAATAGTGCTGCTCTGAACATTGGGGTGCACAGGTTCTTTTGAACTGGTGTTTCAGGATTCTCAGTTTTGATCTTCTTTTTCTTAAATAAGTCCCTCTAACATTTCATATAATAATGGTTTGGTGATGATGAACTCCTTTTCTTTTTTCTTGTCTGGGAAGCTCTTTATCTGCCCTTCGATTCTAAATGACAGCCTTGCCGGGGAGAACAGCCTTGGCTGTAGGTCCCTGCTTTTCATCACTTTGAACATTTCTTGCCAGTCCCTTCTTGCCTGCAAAATGGCTCTTGAGAAGTCAGCTGACAGTCTTATGGGAACTCCCCTGTTTGCTGCTTTTAAGGTTCTCTCTTTATCTTTAACCTTTGGCATTTTAATTATGACGTGTCTTGGAGTGGGCCTCTTTGCATCCGTGTTGTTTGGGACTCACTGTGCCGCCTGGACTTGTATGTCTATTTCCTTCACCAAATTAGGGAAGTTTTCTTTCATTATTTTTTCAGATAGATTTCTAATTTCTTTATCTTTCTCTTCTCCTTCTGGCACCCCTATGATGTGATGTTGGACCTCTTGAAGTTGTCACAAAGGCTGTTTGTACTATCCCCACTTTTTTGGATTTTTCTTTATTCTTCTGGTTCTGACTGGTTGTTTTTACTTCCTTATGCTGTGTATCATTGATTTGAATCTCCGTATCATCCACTCTACTGTTGTTTCCTTGTAGATTGTTCTTTATTTCAATTAGTGTATCCTTTGTTTTGACTGGATCATTTTTATACTGTTGAGGTCCTCGCTAAGTTCCCTGAGCATCCTGATAACCAGTGTTTTGAACTCTGCATCTGATAGGTTGCTTGTCTCCATTTTGTTTAGCTCTTTTTCTGGAATTTTGATCTATTTCATTTGGGTCACATTTCTTCGTCTCCTCATTCTGGCAGCCTCCCTGTGTTTGTTTCTATGTATTAGGTAGAGCTGTTTTGACTCTCTGCCTTGGTAGTGAGGGTTAATGTGGTAGACACTCTGTAGGGTTTGGTGGCACAGCCTCCCCTACCACCCACGCTGGGTACTCAAGGTGCACCCTTCATGTGGGCTGAGTACACCCTGGTCTCGTAGTTGAGCCTTGGTTGCTGTTGGCAGGTCAATGGGAGGGATCTACCCAGGCCAGTCAGCTGCAAGGACTGGCTGTGACCACTGACCACCAACCTCCACCCTCCATGGAGGGTCAGCTGTGTAGGGGCAGGGTGGTAGTGCTCTGGTGTGGTCTGTGGCTATCCACCAAGTGCTTTGGCCCTGAGGTTTCCCCAGTGGTGCAGGCCACGTTCAGCCCCCATTTGTATTTTGCCCAGGGCCACCCTTCCTGAATTATAAAGCAATCTGAGATGGCCGCTACTTGTGCTGGGCCTAGGGTAGCAGATTGAAAGACACCAGTGGCATACAGGGAGAAACTGAGGTGTCTGGCATCAAGGTGAGCAGAAGCCATTGTCCCTTTTCTAAACTGTCCCCCCACAGAGCAGGCAAGCTGCTGCCACATCTGAGATTTCATCAGCCTGGCTAACGCTGCTTGACCCACCTTGGAGATCCCCAGGGACTCCATCCCACCCAACTTCCTGGGTCACCCAAGCTGCTTTTCCACGTGAGTGGCTGGTCTTTGCGCATGCTTCACAACTTCCGAACTCCTCTCAAACACGCAGCAGCTGGCCTCGGAGAGCCCTAGGCCCAGCGCTAGGAGCGGCCAGCCTGGATTCCTAGGTTCTCATCGACTTTTAAAAGTGTGAGATTTGTACTGATCCTGTCAAGATGCTATGGTTGGAGTGGCTCAGGTGCTTTTGAATGTAATTTAATATTTGCTTGTGAATACATTTTATAGCTCTCAGGGAATTTACATAACTCCCCAAGAACAGCCTGGAATTTCAGCGTGACCTCCCTGACAATCCCTCCATGCACTGTTCCTACAGCTGCTTCACCTAGTGGTTTCTTCCAGAAAGAGAAGATGGGATCGCCTCTGCAGTGGGCTCTGACTGCAGTGAAATTTGTTTCATTTATTAAATCGCATGTCTGTATAACACCTGGTGATTCACGAGTTCTTAAAACCGCTCAGGGGAGACGGTGCTGGAGAGGAAACGAAGGCGTTTAGAGGTGGGGAGGCTGACGGTCAGTAGGCACGGGCGGGCAGGGGGCACACCCAGGGTGGGCCTGCTCTCTCCTGTCCGGACACTGTGTTGGGTTTTGCTCTCAGAGGCCAGAAAATGTCTTGCAGGGCCACCCACACGGGAATGCGCCCTTTTGTGGGATCCCCAAACCTCATGGAGACAGAATAAAACCTCCCTAATTCAGAGCTTCGGTTTTGCCAGAAATCTCGCGAGTGTGAGAGAAACCCTTCTAAAGGTTGTTTTTAATTAAACGTGCTACAAGCCGAGTCATATCCATTTCGTATTGTCCACTCAGAATTTAATTAATGCAGAGTTGCCACCGCTGACTGCTTCTTTCTAGGGAAGACTCCAGGGCGAACAAAGTCTCCGTGAACTCGGGGTCCTGGAGAGGCGGGTGGCACGCACCTCCGGTGGAGTCCCCCCTTCCCTACTCCAGCCGGCGTTGCCGCGAGCAACCTCTTCTGATTCACCTCGTTTGAATCGACTGTCATAGTTGCAGTCCATGCATTGCTCTTGCGTTGTTTTTGTACTGTTTTAGGTTGTGTCCCACTGAATCTCCTCTAGCTGTACGGCTCCTAAAATTAATTGTAGGTCCTCGTGCTATGCTTAGAACTGAAGAAGGTGGAGCCCTAAAGTCAGAAGCACCTTTGAACACCTGTTTCTTGACGCTTTATGGTGTGCGTTACTGTACACTGGATATACATTCTTGAAAGTGTGCCTCTGTTTTGCTTGTGCGGACGAGAAAGTCCGAATTCCTGCCTCTCTCCTCTCGGCTTCCCCCACCGGCTGTCGCCCTGCCTGGGGCTCCTCAGTGCCCGTCTCTGCCCTGTCCCCCCTCTTCCTTCAGCAGCAGCCGGTTGCGTGGGGCTCCGCCCCAGGCGCCTTTCCTGTGTGCCGTGGACGCGCTCTGGGGAGAGTCCGTCCAGACCAGGTTCTCTCGTGAGCGTCGGACTTGACTGTTTGTTATCTACAGGACAGCGCTCTGGGATGTCCCACACCCCATTAATATGTCCCCGATGGAATGGAGCAGCTGTGTCCCAGGCTGTGCCCTTCCTCTGCCGTCCTGAACAAGCGCTGTGGGGGCGCCCACTGAAAGGGCAGGGCCCGCTCAGCTCTGGCTGCGCCTCTCCCTCTGTTCCCCACAACCACTGGGCGCGCCGCCCTTTGACAGTAACTCCCAAACGGCTGAGGGACATGTCGCTACTCTCGTGTGTCCCCATTGTCAGTGTCTCACGACCCCACTGTCCCTGCCCCAGTTCCTGTACCGGGAGGAGATAAACACGCCCCTAGGACACCGAGAGACGCGGTCTCAAATGCTAGCTGCAGGGCTTCTCTGGAGCACATTTGCATTTCACTCAGAGTCTGCGCTTCCCGCCTCGGTATCCCCCTATCCGAGATCTACATGACTTCTGTTTGGGTGAGCAGGTTGGCCCGCAGGGTAAACCGTGTTCACTGGGAGGCTGTAGACCCCCCCGGTGAGGCTCTGTTAGTGGAGCTGGCTGGTGTTCCAGGTGGGGAAGAATTCTCGCCAGAATGCACGCAGCATCCCGCCACGACTGCCTGCCTGCCTGCCCGCCTTCTCACCGCCGGCGATCAGCACCGCACCCTCCCGCCAGCCGGCCCTCCTCACCGTCCCGAGCCGATCACATCGTTTCCCTGCCGTGTCTCCTCGGTGTCATCCACACTCCTCGCTGGGAGCGGCCTGGCTCCTTAGGCCTGGGGCCTGCCTACCTGCCACATTGCAAATGCTGCTACTTCCCTTCCCCCTTTCTCTGCTCCCCTGACCACACCCTACCTGGTTACCCTCAGCTGAACACCTACCCCGCCCTGCCCTTGTTTCTACCTCTGGAAACACTCACCTTTTACTCCTCAGCTCGTGTGAGACCGTCCCGGCCCCGGTGGCATGTGCCGTGGGAGTGCTCTGCACACCGGGCGGCGTGTCGCGGCACGGACCGCCGCTCTCTCTGACTTTCTGACCCCGTGTCCTGGGAACCACACACATAACTGTGTCTCCCTGGCACGCACTAGGGTAGCTAGCACATAGTAGGCGCTCAATGGATTTTCGTGAATAATTGGTTAAATAAGTAAACATCTGAGATTCCTCCTTCCAACTGGTCTTCATCCTAATTTAAAAATCACGGCTGTCATCCAGACCTGAAAGTTGAACGCAGTAGACTGTATTTTTGTTTGGCGGTTGTACGTAATAGAGTTTCAGCACTAGCTGTGTGACGGATATGCATCGAACCTGCCAGGTTTTATATAGTGAGTTATATGTGAGGACATTTCAGGTGGCACTAAGTTTAAATAAATAATCTGTATTTTTTTTTATTTTCATGGTGGTTGTTACGGTGTTTTATTGCTAAAATCTTGTTAAATATCAAGGAAGGTACAAGTGTAAAAATAATAGGATTTTTAAAAGTTTAAAATACATAAAAAACAATTCTATTAACATTTGTCGTATGCCAGTCACTGTGCTAAGCAATTATCATATTATTGAGATATAGTATCTTAATCAGTCTCTCTGCAGAGCAGGTTTTATAGATAAGGAAAACCAAGCTTGAAGTTTAAATAACTGATTATACAAGGTTTCGTAGTGATATGCACATGCCTTGTGTCTGATGTCAGAACTGTTACTTGCGCTTTCACCAGGACAAGGATACTTACAGATTCTTGCATAAACTAGCGTTTATTCCTGGGGTGGTGATTGACAGGTGTGGATAACTTCATTGTGTTTGGCATTTGTGACCACGCTCTGGGAACTCGGAATGGCCTTTGGATAAATGGGACACTGTAATTGATTTCATCTCGGCGAATGTGACCCTTGAACCTCTCTCGAGTTACAGGCTCCTTGTGGAACATACCGGAGAGGATAACCCTTGTGCACACATTACAATAAAATGCACGCATATACGGAGATCGTTTCAGGTTTATATGTGTTTTTTGATCGTCTTGGGTTCCTTGGACAAACCGGGCCAGGCTCAGACTCTGCCTCTAGGTAGTCTGCCTGGTTTGCGGATGAACAAGTAGGTTCAAGAAGGTCAGTCACAGGTTTCTGAAATTGCTGACTCTGTCTGTCCATCACGAATGTCTTTTGGAAAGTGATTACATCGTGAAATTTTCTGAAACTCCTAGAAAAGTATTCTGTTGGTTGGCCAAAAAGTTTAATTTTTTCCGTAAAATGGAAGTTATATTTTTCTTTTCTTTTTTTTAATATTTTATTTATTTATTTTTAGAGAGGGAAGGGAGGGAGAAAGAGAGAGAGAGAGAGAGGGAAACATCAATGTGCAGTTGCTGGGGGTCATGGCCTGCAACCCAGGCATGTGCCCTGACTGGGAATCGAACCTACGACACTTTGGTTCGCAGCCTGAGCTCAATCCACTGAGCTACGCCAGCCAGGGCAGAAGTTATATTTTTCATTTTTACCAATAACTGTATTGATTCGGGTATATTGAATATGTCGGCTCTCTCCCGCATGGTAAAACGTCGACTGCTCTCAGCTGATGTCTTGATTGGATCGCTGTCATCCTCAGCGGGTCTCCCCGACTGTGGAGCACCGTTCACCAAGAAGTCTCCAGAGCAGAACTTCGCAAACCACTTTCGACACGTTCGATCAGTCCCAGCACCCTCTCCGCACACCGCACCGATCCTTTTTTTTTTCTTGCATTTCAGTTGCGTCTTCACCTTTGTTGAAATAGTAAGGCATAATATGCCGAATATGTTGCCTGATGTTCTTCCATCTTCAGTAGTAAAGTGGCTACATAAAAATTCACCAATTTTGATCATTCTTTAAAATGCATGCTGCTATGACGGCTGTCACAATACAAGCAAACAAGAATGCTGCAAACGAAGCTGAAGAGAGCGAGGCAGCACTGCTAGAGGCACTCTGTGGAAGAAAACGAAATGGACTTTTTGGCCTACCTGATAATTTCAAGACTCTTACTTAGCAGGAAGAAGTCAGTAATGCTGAATACATTTGAAGTATATCTAAGTTTGGAAATAATTTATTTTTCTGATACCATAACATTTTTTGAAAAAAATCAAGTAATTTTTATGAAACATATATAAAATTATAGCAGGGCTGTAGATGAGCACAGATTTGCATAGAGATGTATCATTTGCGTATAAGAGGAAAAGGCAGCATTAGAATGGAACCGAGTTGTGAGTATCGCTGGGAGAAGAAAGAATGCCGTGGCAGCATCACCGGTATCCAGGATGGCGAGTTGCTTTTCCACCTGTGAAATGAAGCGGTTCCAGAAGTACAGAGCTGTAGCGTGCGTACTCGTCCCAGTGACGGCCCGAGGAGCAAATGCATTGTTGTGACTCTTCTGTTTTTAAAGATGAGGAAACAGCCTTGAAGGTGGGTGACTGGCGTGGACCTACAGGGAGTGGCTAGCAAGGGGCAGTCGGAGCCCAGCGGGGTCTTCCGACCCTGAGCCAGGCGGCGCTGCTCTGCTTCTGGACGCGCCGGTGGGAGGCACGTGGGAGAACAAGCTCCAGCAGACGGTGGCTGGTCACCTCGCACGTTCGGTGCCCGGTCTTGATTTTTAAATAAAATAAAGGCTTGCGTCGTCTCCCTGTGCAGAGAGCTCTGAAGGCCAGAGCTTACACGAGTAATTCAAAATGGTTCTTACCAATCGTTTCAGGTTTAATCCACGACCCTAACTCTTGCACGGTGCCTCACCTCTTGGCATTCCAGGCTAAGATGAACTTGGCTTTAAAGGCAACAGTTTAAGTGCATTACCTAAATGCATGTTACATTAAAAAATCATTCTGTGAGGTTTTCCGTGTACAGACTACTTTAGCCTCAAATGCAGTTGTAAAATTCACCGAAGCAATTACAAGTAAAGAGGTCGCCAGCGCCTGTACTTAAGAATGTATTTGAATAAAAAAATGCAGAAGTGCTATTTTTAAGAACACCTTTGAGAAAGTCGCTAATACAATACGGTGAGTGTGTGGCACGTTCACTGGTGATGAACACATCAGCGACGCTTCTGCAGTGATTTCGGAAGGGCGGCCGCCCTGCACGGAGCGTGTGTTTGCGGTGACAGCGAGACTGCTGTCCCCCGCCGAGCGGTTCACCGAGCCTGTGTTTGGGTGGCTGGGTGAGGGGCTTTCTCCGTTACGTATGCCGATGGAGATAAGTGTTTTAATTACTTTTTTAATGTCTGTGCTTTTGTGTTTTCCTCTCCTCTTCCCTTTTATTTCCTGCTGTTGAGATTACTGCCGCATCTCCACCACAGGGGGCCGTGGCAAATTTGTTCTCTTTGTGGGCCTGGTAGATTGATTTTGTAATGTAACTGTTCCTTTTTAGTATTCTATTATTAATGATTTCTTTACTTTGGAATGTGGTATCCTTATGCAGTCCTCAACAGTGATTTCCTAACACCAGCTAAGAATTCCAGTAGATTAGAAAAAACCTTTGCCTGAGGCTTACTGTTTGATTTCTTTTTTGCTTCACAATGTGAAGATTATAATTTGAGAAAATTGTTTTATAGAAAAAGCCAAATCAAAGTAAGAAACAGAGAAAAGGGAAGGGAGGGGAACAAAGAAAAAAGACCTGAGAGGTAAATCATACTTTAATAAATAACACCAAACACCAAAGGGACAGGTAGAACCCTGTGATAATAATAGTAAATTACATCAATGTGTCTGTTCTAGAAGAGGGATTTAAGAAGATCATACGTTCATATGATTAAAATTAAATTTTAATTATTGAAATAACTTCTGCTAATTATGAGACTATGGGAATATCACAAAAGTACAAAGAAAAATAAATGATCTCTTTTTTGTCCAAGATTTCATCATTTTGGTTGTTTCACATGCCCCTATACATGGAAAGAGAAACAGATAGTATGGATCCGAGTACAGAAATGATTTGTCAGGGGAGTGAACTACACTCAGGAACCATCTTGGGATTCTTGGGCATCATTCTATTAATTAAAACAAAGTCTCTATTTTTTTGTCCAACTGTGGAAAAGTAAAAATTGTGAAATCAAAAAGGATCAGTGAGTCCCACTCTCATTTTGTTATGTGAAATTACTGGACATTTTATTCCAGGTAAACACACCCTCCAGAACTCTGACTGTTTGGACTCAGTCTGTCCCCTGCATCAGTCGCACTTGCGAGTTGCATCTCTGTGTTTCTGCTGTCTCTCCCCTGCGCACGCTACCCCTGGGCCTGGGACGAGGCTCTAGCGGAGCGATCCAGGATCCACGAGCCAGCCTCGCTGGCAAACGATAGACCCTGGGCGTGGTCTCTCCACGAAGTCGTGCACGTGGACTGAAAGGCATTTTAACTTCGTAGAAATGATCATCTTTGGTCATTTCATTCCCTTCTTCAGTGCTTTTTAAAAATCTTACCCTTTTACAAATGAAATACAAAAAGGAGACCTTATTTCAGCGTCTATCAGATTTTCAAAAGTGCGTGAATGCTCAGGATCTGCCTCGGCTCCGGACTTCACTGTCGTAGGACTCTGTGCAGAAACACACCTTGCGTGGCGGGGACACTGGGACCCGGGTCGCTGCCTGCACTCACGGCATTTCCGTCCCGCCGGGCTCTAACCGCCGGTGTGACGCTCACCACTAGGGCCTGTGGTTGAGTCGAGAGAGAGAGAGCGGAGAGCAGTTACAGGAAACAGATGTTTAATGGGGATTTGAAAAATCGATGCAATGAGTGCTCTCGTGACGCGTGGTGATCTGATTTCACGAGCGCCATAGCAAACCACTCCGCTCCTTCTGAGAGCAGTGCGAACGCCCCGGACTAAGTGTGTTTACCGTGGGGTGCGGGGCGGGGGGAGGGTTTTATTGAGAAGAGAAGCACAATAGGGCAGCATTGATCTGTTCTCTTTCTAATCAATACATAGATCGTAGAGTTATAACCCATATGGCACCGTTGTCCCTTGGAAATAGGCAGTGAGTCTTTTGGGTCCTGTAAGTGGTCTTTAAGTGGCAGATGGAAAACTTGGTAATTCATGGTGGCATTGCGGAATGCTCAGCCTGCAAAGAGAGCATTTGACTTCTGTGTTGTAATCCCAAATGTTTGGGCTTGGTATAGGAAGAGTTTACCTTTTCTAAGGTGGTAATTAGGTACAGCTGGTAGTGGACACATACATTTGGTTTCACACCTACATCGACACTTAGTATGCACATTCATTGAAACGGCTTCTTGTGATCAATTGTGCTGTCTTCTGTCTTTGAAAGTGTTGACTGTGAGTCTTTTCACCTTGTGAGTGGCCTTTATTTCCCATAGTTTTTCTAGTTTGCCCAAGATGGTGATAATGACTTGCAGTCAGATGTTGTTTAGGTTGACCAGACTAGCTCATGTGCATTGCCTCTCCTATGTTTAGAACAACCCCACACACCAGCAGGGCTATCTCTTTCCAAAACCAGGGCGTGTGAGCACCCCAGGGTTGAGTAGTGTCACCCAAGTGCAGCTGGAAAGGGGACGGGACGAGACCGTGATCCCCCCGGCTCCCCAGACGGCTAGGCAGGAGCACTCTGGAGCGAGACGCTCCCCTGCTCCCTGAGCTGAGCTGAGCGAGCGAGGGGCTGAGCTGAGTGAGGGGCTGAGCCGAGTGAGGGGCCCCGTGCAGCAACACAGGCGGGTGCTACGGAATCCGGGCACTTCCTCAGCACCTCCTCCCAAAGCTCAGCCTCACATGCCCGCTCCTCCTCTGTGACGGACGAGACAGAGCATGAACCAGAACAGTTAATATCTTGCTCGTGTTAATTGGAGTGTGCACAGCTCACTGTGAGCAGGAAGAATTGACGGCACACACCACCACCATTACTTATTCCATGGTGGTTCCAGAGCGGGAGGTGCCGGAAAACAAACCAGAGGCCCACATTTCAAAGGAGATCAAATACTGGGAGGTAACCAGCAGATCACCAAGGGGGACGCTCTTAACAGGGAGAGCATTTCCGAGGGGGCGGAGCTGGAGAGAAGAATCACGAAGCAGAGAGGCGGCCGGGGAAGCCGCCGGCCCCCCGTGTGCCCGGGGCGGGGGCCTGGCCGCGCACGCTGGGTTGGGTGCACACGCCCGCAGCCTTGCGGGCAAACCAGCACTGGCTGCGGAGTGGGTCATTTAGATGCCACTGGTCACGGGGCATTGCGTGGTGACGGGCCTTTGCCGTGACCTGGTGCATCAGAAGGGCGGCGTTTCGAGATGAAAGCTCGGACTCTGCAGGTGCACTGTGCAGTCCAGAAACCGACCTTGCTCCCTGCCTGCTCTGTGGGGCGTTGGCAGAGCTCGCCTTAATCTGTGTGTGCCTCGGTTTCCTCACACCTCAGGCGCGGACCATAGTATGAGTTGTGCGTATGGAGTCGTTTCCAGAAGTCAGCGAATTACTGCATTAAACAATCACTTCCATGTCATGCGCTGGGAGCAGTGCCTATGATAGAATCAAGCAATAAATGTTAAATTAGATTTCCTGTCCTGTAGGAAAAATTTTATTTCTTTTTCCTTTTGGAGAACGCGAACACAGTCATCTTCAGCAGTTCTTCCGGAAGTGTCCCTTTGTGCAGACACCTGCTGCAACACCAGAGTCTTCAGGGACCGTCCTAGGGGGGGACAGTGACACGGCCGGGAGGGACTTCGTGAAGATAAGAGTCCTGCGTCCCCGCTGAGCTGTTCTGTTCGTCCAGTCGTCCCCACCTCCTGTCCCTTCGTGAACGCCGCCTTCCCACCAACGGGTGGGCCAAGGGTCCCGTCGGTGTCGTTTTGCCATCGCCCCGGTGCAGACGCCCACCTCGGGCATCGGCACGCCGCCTGCTCTGGGGGGACCCCCGTTGGCAGGCGGGGGTTGTGCGCTCCCTCATCCTCCGCGTCCCACTTACGAGGCGGCGTTTTCCTTGCCGTGCAGCACGTGTGACGCGCCCGAGCCTCGCGCCTGATCCTGAGCTCAGCTCCGCCCCCTCCTCCCTGCAAGGTGTGGAATCTGAGGAGTCTGGTAGGGTAGCGTGAGCAAGCCTGTCCTAGCCTGCGCAGCTGGTGCTTGCCGGGTGTGCACCGTGTGCCGGGTCCCAGTGCTGCGTGAACACATGTGGCTGCAGACAGACAGACAGACAGACATGGGTGGGTGTACAGACGGAGATCCCAGTTTCATCGGAGAGATTTAAGGACTGTATCCGTTAGGAGATATGTGTATAAATATATTATTATCTATATATTTTATATAAGTATATAGTTTTATGTTTAATTTACTTATAATCTTTGTATACAGATTTTAAACACGTGTGTATACATAGATTCTGTGCGTGTGCATGTATAGACATGTGATTTATTTCGGGGCATTAGCTTATGTGGCTGCGAGAGCCGGCCGGCCTGAAGCCTGCATCTGGGGCCTGCAGACAGACGGAAGCTCCCTCCCGTGGGGAGACCTCCGCTCCCAGGCCCACCCAGGTGCCGAGGCAGTCTCCTTTGCCTGCAGTCAGCTGGCTGCAGGCACGACCCACATCCGCGACGCGCCTTCAGGGCACAGCTGGATCGGCGTGTCCCGGTGCCGTGATGCCCTAGCCCAGCCACGTGCACAGGAACCAGCGTCGCGGGACTTACTCGGGTCACAAAGCAGGTCACTGTAGGCGGGAGGAGAGTCTCCAACGCCGCCTGAGGATGAAGGCCCTGCTCCTCATCACCGGCAGCCTCGCGGTCGGTCGGCAGAACTTGGGGCTCTTCGGCCAGCTCGGCCGCCCCGCCGGAGTCTGCGAGGCGAGCTTCAGACGCGCAGCCCCAGGGCCTTAGGGAGACCTGTCTCCGGGTGGGGGAAGGGCTCCCGGCCCTCGGCATCTGAGTGCGGGTGACCCCGGGTGGGGGAAGGGCTCCCAGCCCTCGGCATCTGAGTGCGGGTGACCCGGGGCGGGGCTCCCTGGGCCACAAGGACACCCCAGTCACAGTGGTGCGTCCCGGCTCTGGCCCCTCTCCCCGTCTCCTGAAGCCAGCCCACCAAGGCCAGAACGTCCGGCCAGTGCAGCCGGTGCCCACGAGCCCTTCCAGGAAATGTGAAGTTCGTTGCCGTGGTGAATGCGGAGTCAGGGAAGCACAGGAAACCGAGGGGTCCGGTTGGGGTTCCTTGGTTCGGGTGAAAAAACGAAGTCTGCGTTCTACCCAGGTGTCTTTTTCCCGACACAGCCCTGCAGAAGAGGGGAGTCCTCTCTGTGGTCTGGGGGGGCGCGTGGCGAGAATGCCGCGTCTCTCCCGGGCAGTCACCGTAGCGGGGGTCTGCGGAGCAGGCACCGGGTGCCACCCCCTCTCGGCCGGGCCCTGGCGGGGAGGCAGAGCCCGGTCACAGGGCAGGGAGGGCAGGACACCGGACTTCATTGCCCGCCGGGACGGGGCTCCTGTCCACCACTTACGTTCTCCGGGCTTGTCTTCCGTCTGTCCTGAAGGTCTTGCTTGTCCTCTCCCCTTGAAATCACACAGCACTTCAGGTTGGCGTTCCCGTTTGTTTGTGGTTTTTAGCAGGAAAATGAAGCTACCGTGCAGACCATATGCTACTTCATGGTAGAGTAACGTGAGGAGGGAGACAGTTCCTCATTCAAACCTTGATTCGTCGTGTAGCGTATGTAAACGGTGGTTTCACTAATCCAGGGTAGCTTGAACTACAGTGATTTTTTAAAAAATAGCTTTCAAGAAACTTTGCTTGGTCATTCGAGTTTTCAAGTACATGTTCCGGTATTTTTGCGTAACTGTCACCACCGCTGCCCCAGGCTTTCTAAAAGAGTTACGTAAGCAAGCACACATTTATGTAACAGTCCCCGTGCTACAGAGACACCTACAGAACACCCCTCTCGATCGGAAAGTGAAGGAGTCGTCTTAGCTCAGTTACAGAGAAGCTGCGTCGAAGGCAAGGCAGATGCCTTGCCTGACCTTCCTAGATCATTCGGATGATTCAAAAGCCGAATGGTCTTGGAACGGTCTGTAAGGGAGGGGCAGCCCTTCTGAGCAGGGGGGGATGAAGGTGCCGGGCAGAGCGCCGCGTGTCAGCAGCAAAGGTTTGCTGCTGGCTGCTCGCTCCACCCCCTCAGAGACTCGTCCGCCCACAGAGCAGGCCCGGCACCTGCCTTCCCGTCGGGACCGCGGCCTCCTTGTACCGCACTTCTTACCCGGTGCCCCCCCGGGCCGCTGCCCGGCACCCTCTGTTTCAGTGTGAAGTAACTCATGCCTCCCTGCAGGGGCCCCACTGGTGGGGTGGAAGGAGCTCTGGGCAGCAAATAAAGTCACACTAGAGATGTGCCCCGGTCCTTACGGAACCGGGATGCGTGCATTCTTCACTCTGCCACAGTGCGGCTGCTGGTACCCGATGCCCTTTGTTTATGCTTGGAAAAGAAGTTCAGCTTGCTCTTCATTTTCTTTTCAAAACCCTCACAGTTATTTCCTAATTATGTAATTGTTACATGCATGTTGTAGAAAATTAGGAAAATGAGGACATCGTGAAAAAATAAAATGCTGTATATATAACCCCACCGCCAGAAGGGATCACTGTTCAGATTATATAATTGACGTATTTTGTTTTATGCAACTTGACTCACACAAGACAGAGTGCCGTCTCCTGGGAGTTCGTTTAGCACTGTCTTTGGACTAAAATCCGATACCGCACGTCTCGAATATTTGTTTCCATGGCTGCGTTTCATTCTGCTATCTTTTTAAAAATGAGACCCATTTATTCATTCCATGGGCATTGCGATATTCCTCCATCCTATTTTCCTGTCTCTCTTTTTAAAATTTTTTGCATTGGCCGTTGTCTGCACATGAAACCTCTGTTTGCACGCCTCACTGTTCCCCAGGAGAGGGTCAGACTGCTCCCTGGAAATGGAGCACAACCCGCGGGTCTGTCAGGCGAGGGTAACGGGCCGCCTCCCCCTCCCGTGCCGCCTGGTCTCCGCCAGCCCTTCCCGTGTCAGAGTGGGGGGTCGGGTCTCGCTGTCTTCGTTCGTAGTTCTTAAATCACTAGCGCAATTTAAGATTTGGGTGTTTATAAGGTATTTATATTTTTCTTATGCCAATTTTTATTGTTCTTTGTTTATGTCGCTATTGAAAAGCTGATATTCCTTCTTGAAACTGAGAAACATCCTTACATAGTAAAGACATTTTGTTTGCTAACATATTCTCTTGGTGAATCATTCTCCTTTTAATTTGTTTGCAGTATGTTTTAAGTGTAGAATAGCTGCGTTTTGTGCTAAAATATATTTTCTCCTTGACTTTCTTGTCTTGTTTTGAATTATCTCCCCTATCGAGGAACTAGTCAAATATACATCCATAACTTATTTCCGTTTTTGTGATGAGTTTTCTTTATTTAACGTGTAAATATGCCAGCAGTTTATTTTGTATTCTAACACGAGGAGAGAATAGGCGTGACTCTCCCCTGACGCTGTGTGTGCATGTGTGTGTCGTGTTTCTGGACGTGTCTGTAGAACCCAAAGACAACCAGAATCACCTTCTGCAGGGCAGGCCCCTTGCGGTGCAGGCTTCCCCCACTAGGTGAGTGTTCCGGGAGCCCATCCGGGTCAGCGGACCAGCTGGTGTCGTTGTGAGAGGCTGCGTTCCGTTTCAGTGATTTGTTGTGGTTGTTGTTCTTGAAGACTCTTTCAGCTCGGTTGCCCACTGCATGACGGGGGCCTTAGGAGCGCACCCGCCCTCCCCATGCTGAGTGTTCAGCCATTTCCGACCAAAAACAGCACGACCCCTGTGCTCCACCTCCCTGTCCACCCCACCTCGCCCCCAACGACATTTTTTTGTTTCCCCGGGTGAAAAGGCCCTCAAAGGGAAACGTGTGCAGGAGGTGAAAACAAAACAAAACAAAACCCAGCAGAAACTCTAAAAGGCATCAAAATCCAGGAGTTCAAACACTGTTTTGAGCAGTGGAGAACACTTCGATAGGCGTACTGTGTCAGATGGAGGGCACTGTGAAGGTGACTGAGGGTTAAACAAGTGAGCACAAGTGCACAGTTTTCTGTACGTCAGTTCCGTTCCGGGGGCCCCCTCACACGTGTGCATGAAGGGGAGCTTCATGATGTGCGTAGATTGAAGCTGTACCCCGAGGCCCGTCACGTTGCATTGGACTCCACGCCTTCCTTCATGCTGCTCTGCTCCCAGAGGTTCCCTCCGAGAACCACAGTGTTTCAATAGTTGCAGCTTTCCACGTTCTTGAACGTCCAACAGGAACAGTTTCTCCTCCCGCTGACGATGCTTTTGTATGTTTTCGTTCCCTAGGCCTGCCGGAGCCCAACAAGGACCCCGTCTTCGAGGGCCTGACGCAGGAGCAGGGCTTCTACACGTCCAAAGACTTCTTGCCGCTCGTGGCCAAGGCCAGCAAACCAGGTGCGGCGCGGCGCCCTCTGTTCTCACTGCCGCCTGTGCCGTCTGTCGCCTGTGCTGTGAGCTCACACGGAGCCCAGGCTAGCGGGGCGTTGGCCAGCTCGGCCCCTTTCATCCCACTGACACGAAGAAGACACAGCCAGCCTGAGGCGCCAGCCCGGTGCACGGGCTGAGGGCAGGTCTGAGCCGGGCCGCGGGCAGTGGCCCCCAAGTGCAGGCAGCGGGCACACAGGGGAAGAGGTCCGTAGAGGGACTTGCAGGGACCCCAGTTTGGGGACTGTCGTGCTTGCTGCTTCCTCTCATTTTAAAGTCAGGCAAATGGCGGTGTGACAGGTGTCCCAGCAGGCAGAGAGGCTGTGTCCCCCAGAGCAGACAGTGAGGTCACGGTAAAATGCGGTGATGGGCCCCCAGTGCGAGGTCCCTGCGTGATGTCACGTCACAGGCCCAGGGACACACGCCCCGGAGCTAATGCTTCCCCGTGTCTGCACTGGAGCGAGGTCCTCACGGTAAAGCAGTTGTGGCATTTCTCCAAAGCCAGACCATCTAAACGCTTCAGACGAGTGTTAACGTCCAGTCTGACCGCTGACCGCACGCTCGAAAGACCAGGCGTGGGGTTCCCCCTCAGCTGAAGCACCCCCTCTAGTAGACCCTCCTGTGGAAGTTCACAGCTAAAGGTGTGCGCCCCCCTGTCTCCCCCCCCCACCACGAGAACAGGCTGCGTGTGCGCCGCGACCCCCCTGAGGAAGGGCATAGCACACGGGACACACGTGTGAGAGGGGCGGGGCCGCTGACGCCCCCACAGCCACGGTCTTCCGGCAGAACGGGCACACGCGGGGACCCCAGTACTCCATCGTTACTGTGCGTCAGCGCACGGCTTTGTTCACCCTGCTGGCTCCCTGCCGCTCACCACGGGGAGAGCACCTGCGTGTTCCTTTCTCCCGTGAGCTTCTGCGTGGACGTCACATCCTCGTGGAGGCGCCTCTGAGGGACTCGGATGTAGACGCCGTGTTTCCCTTTGACGCCCCGTTTCACCAACACACACACACACACACACACACACACACACACACACACACACACAGAACAGTGGTAAACGGGGGAAAGCTTCAACTCTTCAAACAAGGAGTTCTCAGAAATCCATCCGTCACATGAAGATCGCTTCCCTCGCATGTTAGTGTTAATTTTCTTTTTTTTTTTAAGATTTTATTTATTTATTTTTAGAGAGGGAAGGGAGGGAGAAAGAGAGAGAGAGAGAGAGAAACATCAATGTGCGGTTGCTGGGGGCCGTGGCCTGCAACCCAGGCATGTGCCCTGACTGGGAATCGAACCTGCGACACTTTGGTTCGCAGCCCGCACTCAATCCACTGAGCTACGCCAGCCAGGGCTAGTGTTAATTTTCAGAGTGGACTGAAGGGGACAGGTCGCGGGGCTGTGTGTCAGACGTCTCCCGTCGTCCCAGTGAGAAACATCTCTTCACGAGATGCTGTGGACGATGAGCCCGGATCAGAGGATCACTGCCTTTTCCACTAATGAAGACAAAGTGAATGATGCCGGGTTAGAAACACACACCACCACCCTGCCAGAGAGAGTTTGAGTTGACCGGTTCCTTTGTGTTACGACCGAAACTCTTTGGAGTGTGCGGAGCTGCCCCTCCAGAAGGGAGGGGGAGGGAAGGGCAGGGGCTGTGAATCGCACACTCAGAGCATGGTTGTAAAAGGGGGGGAAGCCACCTCCCTTGGAGCAGAATGATGGGGAGTGACCGGTGCCCGCACGCCACGGCCCCACAGCAGCCCCACGCTGCTGCCAGTGCCGGGGTCCTCTGAGCTGTCACGCAGACGCGGCCTCTGTCCTTGACGACGGGGTTTCCTTTCATCCTTCAGGAATGTGCGGCTGTCGCTCGCCGCTGCCGTCCGTCCGGGGAACGGTGATCGTCCTGGGAGCCGGGGACACCGCCTTCGACTGCGCCACGTCCGCGCTGCGCTGCGGCGCCCGCCGCGTCTTCGTGGTCTTCCGGAAAGGCTTCGTGAACATCAGGGCCGTCCCCGAGGAGGTACCGTGGCAGCCGAGGGGGCGGGCCTGTCGGGAAGCCAGCTCCGGCGGGGGTGGCGAGGACCCTGTTAGTGTGCGGGCTCCTCGTCTCAGTGCTCCCGGAGGACTTGGGGCGTCCTTGCGGTTGGGGGTGCGCGTGGGAGCTCCGCCGGGCTGGCCCTGGCTGCTCCCCTAATTCAGACAGAGTGCAGGCTCACGCTCCTCTGACGCTGACTTGGGTGAAATGGGGAATTCGTCTTTGTGGGTACACAAGGGCCTCCCACTCTCGGGGTGACTGTCTCTCATGTGACTTGGACGAGTAGCCGTGGGTTGTGCCGGGTCCTCTGCGTCCTGAACAGCGGGATGCTGCTCTCCACAGAGGGTGTGGGTGTCAGGGGAGGGTCGGAGTGACAGACCTCTGACCCCCTTCATCAGCCAAGCTCACCAGCTGCCCTCCAGGGCGGAGAGCTTGGTCGTGCGGGGAAGACCACACAGCAAAGACACGGCCGTTCGTTTATTTAGAGACCTCTAACGTGACCATTACTCAGAACGCGTGATTGGCTAACTTGCTGAAAAGGACAGACGTAACAACATTTCATTCTTCCCGGCAGCTGGGTGCCGCTCTCGGGTGAGGCGTGAGCGGGTGCGTGTACCACTGACTTCTCGGACTCTCACGCTCCTGGAGAGGGGGAATGCCTTGGGAAGGATGTGAGTCCTGAGAGCAAGAGCCAGATGCATCTGTAGAAAGAGGAATCTCTCCTTTTACCCAGGCCAGTGTTAGGGATTCGGTTTGCCCAGAATGCCCGCACCTGTGTGCAGTGTCTGTCCTAGGCAAGAACTGGAGCTGTGGTCAGCAGGTACCCTGCCGCTTGTGGGACAGTCAGAGTAGAGACTCACTTTACTGACACATCGGTCCCCCCGCTGGTCCACGGCCGAGCTGCAGGTGTCAGCTTCCTGGGCTGGACTCGGCCCCAGCCAGTCCCCCTCTCAGGCTTCCCCCCGCAGTGCGGAGGTGGTGGCTGCAGAGCCAGCGATGTCCTTGCTGGAGGTGTGAGCGCCCATGGGCGCGGTCTCCCCGGGGCACCTCACCAGCGAGAGCACGGCCTTGCCGGAGCTCAGCAAGCTGCCCGGGTGAAGAAAGCATGAGCTGACTTCGCTCCTCTTCTCGGCCGCAGGGGCAGCCACACCCCTTTCCCCAGCGCGGAGGTCCTCAGCTGCCCTTCGCAGCAGAACCCCGTAAAGGGGGTTTCGAGACACAGCTCGCCGGGTCCTGGTTCTGATCCACGGGCCTGAGAATATGCATTTTTATCAGGCTGCCTGGCTGGCAATGCCGAGGCTGCGGGTCTGCTGACCTCAGGGGTGGCTCTTGCGGCTCCCAGCTGTCTCTGCAGAGGAGGCTGCAGCCCCGGCTGCGTGCACGCCTCAGGAGGGAGGTCTGGTCGGAGGGCGTGCAGCGGGGGCCTCTCCGCATCCTGACGTAGTTCTGACCCCGGACGTCCTCCCGGCTCCCTCGTGGCCTCGCCCACCGGCTGGGCAGGATGCCGCCCACAGGCAGCTGCTCCCGAGCTCAGGTCCTCAGGTCCTCGGGGAGGCAGCCAGTCACCCCGCGGCTCTCCCCGGGAAGAGGAGGGGAAATCTGTTAATAATTCCCTCCCGTTCTCTCTGCAAGCCTACATAGGCGAGATTAAGTTTCACAGGGTAACGGAATCCTCTGGAATGCGGGCATTAAAAGCCGCTGACAGATCAGACCGAGCCGCAGGAAGGCTCCGAGCGGCCGGGATTCCCCGGGAGGGGGCGTGGAGGTCAGGGTCGGCGCGCGGGCGGGTGGGTGGGCGGAGAGGGACTCTGTGGTTCTTATGAATTATTCCTGAGAAGAACACGGGACAGGACTGCTTGAATAGCTCAGTCCCACGCACGCGCAGGGTTTCGCAGGAATCTGCTGTCCACGTGCTCGATCTCCCAGTAGCAGCAAAGCAAGATAGGCTTTCGGTGCCGTGTGACCCGAACGGGCTTCCGCGCTGCTCCCCGGGCCCTGGCCTCCCCTCTCCGCTGGCTGACGGGCGACTGGTTTAGCCGGGGCGTGCCTGCCCCCCTGCAGCGCCCTGCCCAGAAGGTCCGCCGTCCTGCTCATCAGCGCTGCTTAGTTGCTTTTAGCAGTAACAGCCATGAGCAGATTGTCTGGTCTGCTAGTCAGAAATATCTGCACGTGTGAAGGCCGCTCTGAAATAGCGCTCACGCGTCCTTGCGTGAGGCCGGCGCCTTCTGGGTCACGCGTGCAGGACCACACCCAGGACGACCCTGCGTGTGGCCTCTCGGCGGCTGTCCCCTCAGACGTTTTCGGTGCCGGGTGACCATGTCAGGGCCACATTCATGTTTTCCTCCTCTGCATCTTGCTGGCTAAACGTGCGTTTTCCTGCCACTATCAGATGCTTTTCAGTTTTTCCTTAATTATAAGGAATGCGGACCTGGGGCTGTGTGTAGCCAGTAATCTGTCTCAGCTGGCAAGGTTAATTTTACTCCTAGGGGCTCCTCCCACCTGGGACTCCTGCCTGTCACTGGATCTGGGGTTCTTCGGGGAAAGTGACGGAGGTCTGTCACCGTGATCTGCGGCTGAGAGATACCTGCAAACAGACACACCCGTGGCCCCGGGGCACACGGCAGTGAGGGGCTCCCTGGTGCCAGCAGGGCAGTCCACCGCAGTGCTTGGCAGTGGCACTGGGAGGAGGGAGAGGAGATCGGGGTGGGTGAGCAGAACCCGCTGCCTCCGTTGTTCCCCCCCATCGCCTCGGTGACCCAGATAACAGGGAAGTTAGTGTGAAGTCATACTCACCTGGGTTAGAGATAGGATCATCCTCAGGTTTCTAGAATGACCTCAAGCCACTAGCACACACGCAGCGTCCAGTGTGCAGGTGAGTTCGAGGGCCACCGCGCAGCTCTCCAGGTCCCCTCTCGCCACCGCCAGGCAGGCTCTACCCTTCGGTCAGGGGCGGTTGCCGAGTCACACACAGCAGCTCTGTCACTCTGCACCAGGAAGCTGTGTTAGCGAGGGGCATCTCCAGTTTGTGCTCAGAAGCCGTGTGACGCTTGTGACGCTCCGGAGAGCCACGCCCATAAACCTGTTTGTTAACCATGGCAACCCTAGACTGACAGGTGTGTCTGCCGGAGCAGTCCACTGGGAAGGGCTCTCCCGTGCACCGAAGATGCTGACATCTCAGCTTCCCAGCCACGGTCTACAAGGGGCTGGATTTCTCGAAATCAATGTGTTCACCCTCCTACACCTTCCTCACCAAGGAGGGAGAACCTGCTCCACACCTGAATGTCCCAGAAAGGAGCTCCTTGCCTGAACTCCCTCCCGTGCATCCTCCAAGATTACACAGTACCTTTCCCAGGCTGCCCTTGCCTGGCCCACACAGCTGCTGTGTGATGCCCTGGGCTGTGTCCCAGGGTGCACTGTGGACGCCACCGCGCTGCATGGACCTGCTGATGGGTCCGCGTCTACAGAGTCTTGACAGCAGGAATGATTTCATTAGCCGGAGCTCCCAGCACCAGCTTTTGTCTTTAGTAAATGTGAGTGGATTCGTGAATGAATGGGACTTGGGCAGTTATGCATGTTCATGGAGCACCTAGGAATTGAACAGTATTGAAGTAAACTATAACATTCCCCAGGATGGCGACTGGCCACAGCGGGCTACTAAGCAATTCTGATTTGAAATACCGTGTCGGAGGCCCAGTTTACATGGGAGTGATGACTTGTTGGCTGTCCGCTAGCAGAGGGTGGTCTTTACGAAGACCGTTGCCGCCTCATCCTGCTTCTCAGACTCGGGCATATCCGAATCTAATGGGTGCTGGCTTTGAGCTCTGCTCGTTACGGCTTATACCCTGCACTTATTTTGCCTGTATGCAATCTAAAAGTGAATAGACATCATGCTTTTAATTATAGTAAATTAGGTTGTTTCGTAATTTCCACAGTATCACGCCTGTAATGTTAATCAGACCAAATCATCGCATTACGTGAAGTCAATCATTGCGATGACGATCGTGACCGCACGCGGTAGCGCTCTATTTTTATTCCGCTCCGCACAGACCGAGGGGCTTCCGTGAGTGTGGAGGTACAAGTCGAAGCCAGGAAGAATTCTTTCCCACTTCCTCTAATGGTGTGAAAAGAAAGTAACACGTTGACTTACTGAACCTCCAAAGTGGAAGCTGCTAGAAGCTTTTTCCTTATTCCCTCGCGGTGTTATTGGTGGAGATGAGGACGAGAGGTTTGTTGGTTTGATGCACAGCTGACCTCGCAGAACAGGTGCCAACAGAAAGTACGTGGAGGCCTGTGCCACGACCCCAGGGCTCACAGGGCCGAACTCGGAGACGCGGATGGGCGATGGCCCCGGGCGGACGGCGGCTGGGGAGGAGCACAGCACAGACTCTGTCCGTCCTTGTCTCGTGGCGGTGAAACTGACCACTGACGAGGACACCACCACGACAGAGGGTGCTCTGGCCAGGAGCCTGTCTTCTGCGTGACTGGTGCTCCCTGCACCAGTCGGGAGGGGTGTTTGGTAGCCAGTGACTCCCCCTAGGTGCTACTGGTTGGCTGTCCTTGGGCTGACTCCAGTGTCCTGGTTTCCCTGTGTGCCACTCACCCTGGCAAAGAGAGTGCTCCTCCGGGGCTCCTTTCCGTGTGTCTGCCGTTCCGATGGACGCCGGCGGGGCTGGCGCCCGCGTGACGTCCTCCCACGAGGCCTGTGGGCCGGGGTGTGTGCTGATTCGGCGGGTGTCTGTCCAGACGTCCCTCTGCTCATGCTCACTCTGTGTCAAGTATTTGGATGTCACCTCTGGACCTTGGGGTTAGAAAGTTAAATAAGATGTTCTTCCCAAACTTAAACTAAGTTTGGGGGAGGAGTTTGCAGTCTAAAAAATACCTTTTTACATTCCATTTTAATTTCCCGCCTTTACATCTTCAGATAAAGTGCTCTCTGTCTCTGTGACCCACCTTAGGGAGCAGTGCTCTTCATTCCAACTCACCCTTCCTCTGGAGTCAGGGAGTCTCCATTAACGACTTTCCAACGTTGGGTCCGTAAGTCCATCACTGGATTCTTGTATTCCATGATTTTATTGTGGCCTCTAAACTTGCTGAGACCAAGCAGCTCGAACCTCCTGTTCCCATGGAGCGCACTTTTATCCGGCAGACTTGACCTTCAGGTTGCCTTCGACTAGATGCTTTCCTATTCGGTCAGCCTTGCTTTGAGATCCAACAGCTAGAACTATACAAAGTCTCCTTCTTCCAAACATTCCAGAACCGCTGTCGTTGGGCAGAATGAATGCTGCGTGGGCTTTGTTCCGGCTGCACCGGAACCTCAGCTGAACTCGGTCACCCTTGAAGACGTCTTTGGTTTCTCTGAGCCCCGGTTCATCTTCCGTAGGAAGGAAATGATGCTTTTTCCTCCACAGAGCTGGTTGTGAGGCCAGCGCGCACCCGCACGCCTGAGTCTGGGCGGTAAATCTGTAACCCAGTGTGTCCCCAGCCTTTTGAGCCACAGCAGAGGAGAAGTCGGTTTGAAGCCAAACACTTCAAACAATAATCCATAGTTTTCATCACGTATGTTCTGTGTAAAGGTTAAAATAAAGTACATATAAAGCACTTCAAAGAATCCCTCCTATGTAAGTATTATTATTATCTTCTTAGGTATATTTCTTTAGTTTCAACAGTGAAACTAAATTCTTCTGTTCACAAATAACTGAAAAGATCTCTTACTTGACGTATGACTTCGGTTACCTTGTATTTTAGTTTCCTAATATTTCTCTATTTTCTAAGATAAATCTTATTATTTCAGTTCTTCAGTAGCTTATTGATACTTTCCAAATAAGTAGATATGTTCAAATGAGAACTTCCTATCTTTAAAAAGTTTTCCTTCTCCCATATAAAATGGAAAATCTAGCTACTTAAAGCAAAGCAGCAAGAAGTGGTGATTTATGTCTGCTGCCCAGCAGTCGAACCTAGCATGTTTAGAGAGTAAAGAGCATCCCTCGGACTTCAAAGGCAGACATTCAGCATCACCTCAGTGGGGCCAGCACAGGCAGCGCCCAGCTCTGCGAGGCACGGACGGTGGGCGTGGGCGCGAACTCCGTGCAGTGAGTCCCGGCATGCGGGACAGGTCTGACGGGATTGAGGAGGCGCTGAGAGGCAGTTTCTTCACGTTCGTGACCGTTTCTCTGTGTTCGGCCCTCAGGAGTCCAAACCGTGATAAGGGTGCTATTAGTGCGTGTTCACGCATCAGATCATTGGTAATCTTTCTTTAATACTTTTAAAGGTTTTGATTTGTTTAGCATGTCCAATCTTTGTTTCAAAACTCGATGCTCCATACAGAAAGCATGAGACCATCCACAGGTAATAACGAGTCACGGCATCTGAGAGTTAATTCACAGAGGTACAGTGGGACAAAACCCCACCTGAGTGAGCCCGAGACGGGGTCCCACGTGTACGGCCGGTGCGGGCTGCGCTCCGGCCTTCTGCGTGTGCACGCGCGCCGTGTGCCGTTCAGCCCGACCACAGACGTCCGGCACTGCCAGCCAGTCGAGTCTGGTGTTGCCGGCAGTGAACCTCTGGCGTGACTTGACATTTCTGGAGCAAAATAAACTGGTTCACGTTGATGAGCTGGGAGGTGCTGTGTTACGTAACGTGACAGAACTGTCACAGGGAGCTGTCTTGTGTCCTGGAGTCACACGTATTTTATAACTCGAATTATTCAAGGAATAGTTCGCCTTCCAGAAATTAGAGAGGGGGCCAGGACTCACCTGTGGCCATTCCTGTTGCGTTGGTTTTTCTTCCCGCCCTCTACTGTGCCACCGCCCTTCTGTTGGAACCCTAGCCCCGCCCGCCGCCGGGGGTCTGACTGGTTGAGGCGGGAGCGGTGGGAGGGATTCGGAGAGCTGCGGTCACAAGCGAATGGCCCTGCTTTGCGCCTTCGGTAGGCTGGGTTCTGTGTCACGTGCCTGAGTCTCCTGGAACAACACCACACGCCCCTTAATTAGGAATTATCATCCCCGTTTTTCGTACAGGGACCCTGAAGGTCAGAGGGCTTTAGTGACTGTCTGAACAGGCAGCAGGAGCCTTTCAGACCTGACTCACCTTCACTTACCCCAGTTCCCTGTCCACGCCGCACGTGGTCTGAGAGCCGCGGCCTCCTGCTTTCCGCCACGGCATCCTGCGTGTCTGTTCTCGCTGAGGTCACGCGTCCTTCGCTTTTGTAGCAAAAGGGAAATGTTGTATGATACTCACTTGTGCAGTCCAATTTTTAATCCGCTAAGACCAGTGTTTTTTAAATGTTGTAAACCACGCATAGACTGAACAGCTTCATGCTAACATAAAGTGATGGCCAGTGTTACTCGATATTTTCTATTATCACATCCTTAGGGAGTCTTTTAGAACTTCCTCCCTTACTTACTGCCTCGCCCGTCCCTGTAATTTTAATGCCACCGCTACACTAGTCATCTGTGTATACCCTGTGACTCTCGCGGGGGGACTGGCAGGTAACCAACCATTGCACCTTTCTCTTCCCCGAGAATCCGGTTTTGACCTCTTGTGGGTGATGCCACTCTCACTGAGAAGGTGTAACACAGACCAGCCAGGCTCATGTCAGTCGGCTACAGTCTAATTGAGACAGTGGTTCACAGATGTCACCTCTAGGCCTCCAGCAGAGCATCATTAAAATGTGTTGGAGAGGTGCGTCTGCAGGTCGAGCCCCATCCCACGGCCAGAAGCTCCGGGCTGGGCCACGCAGGCTGCTTAGCAAGCTGTCCCGGTGACGCTGATGCACCGCAGAGCTGGGTGCCATTGGTGGGGGGTGGGTGCTGCAAGGTGGGTGCCCGTGTGATGACAGTGTCGAACGAGTGACACTAAAGCCCAGTCTTCCACCCTGATGCAGCCGGATCACCCCTGGTTGGAAGCCCCGCACACACGGCCTCCCTTCCGCCCCCTCTCTGTCCTGCTGAGCCTCTCCCCGGGGCCACAGGGCAGGGCAGAGTGAGACCCGGCCCCCTCACGCTGCAGGGGGCACTTTCCCACGCTCAAAAACGAGGAATTCTCAGCACACTGGCTAACGGCCGCACTGACAGAGGTCTGAACTCCCAGAGAGAGTGAGCGGGAAAATAAGCAAATGTTCACGTTCGGCGCTGACGAACCCCCATCGTGGGCACACGGACAGAAACCAGGGCACCCCACTTCCCGGCGGAGTGAAGGTTGTGACCGACGTGGAAGGCAGACTTTTTCAGAGGGAGTGTGCTTTTTTCTCTTTCCTAAAGTGCTCATGCATATTTTTTTGCAAACGTAAGAAGAGATGTTATTTCTGAGGTCCACAGAGTTCCTTTAGCCTTTCGTCCGACCGGCCGTTCTGCACACGGACCGCACAGCCCGGCCCGCCCACTGCACCGGCCTTTTCCCGTGGAGAGAGGCGCGCGCTGGGAGTGACCGGGAGATTTGTTTTCACACGTGGCACGGTCAGACGGAGAAATTCACCTGCAGGCATGACAGCGAGGAGACCAGGCGACTCTGGTCGGAGGCCTCACGCACACCCACCGTGGGGCGTGCAGGGCCTCAGACCTGAGAACCCCTGCGTGGCGCCCAGTCCTGGGAGCTCCCACAGGACGCCTCCAGCTCAGCACCCCTCCGAGTCTAGTGACTCACAAAAGGCAGACAGCGCGTCATGGAATCTTGGCGACAGAAAGCAGTTTATGTTGATGTAGGCATGCTGCGCTTCAGACTGTGGAGCTTGAGTGAAAAACCAACCTCAGACCCCTTCGAGTTTTTTGATCTGCCCTGTTTTCTTGCAGATGGAGCTGGCTAAGGAAGAGAAGTGCGAATTCCTGCCTTTCCTGTCCCCGCGGAAGGTGGTGGTCAAAGGCGGGAAAATCGTGGCCATGCAGTTTGTTCGGACGGAGCAGGACGAAGCCGGGAACTGGAGCGAGGACGAGGAGCAGAGGGTCCGGCTGAAGGCGGACGTGGTCATCAGCGCCTTCGGCTCGGTCCTGAGCGACCCCGCAGGTAGCGTGTGGGCCGCGGGGCTGGGCCGCCGACCGTGTGCTATTTCAGCCAGCTTTCGGGGGTTTTCACGTACATGTTTACTTCCTTCCTCTGGTGGGGCCTGCAAGCGGTCTCGATTTAAGAGCTTTAGAAGTGGTATTTAGTGCCATGATACAGGATTCTTTTTAAAGTGTGCCTTGTTTCTCCAAGAAGGCCGGCTTTTCCTTCCAGGAGGCCCCGAGTCAGGGAGGGGGACAGGGAGGTTTCACAGCCAGTCTCCAGTGGTTAGACCAATCCTAGGGGCCAACGAGTAAGCAAGAAGGGAATTCATGGCTAGTACTTGCTTCACGCCCAGCCACCGCTAGAACCATCAAACTGGGAAGTGTGAACTCTGGGCATTGCCTCTGGACAGTGTGAATGACTCGGTGTGCTGGGGGAGGAAAAAAGGCTTTAAACACGACGACGAGAAAAGGCAGGGTTCCGTGCAGCGTTGCCCCTGGACGCTGAGTCCATCGGTGAAGAGCGCTCTGGGTCTTGCTGCGGCGCACGGCGGCCTGGGCCCCCTGGCAACGGGAGCGCAGACACCCAGAGGCCTGCATCTTGCAAACCCTTTACCTTCTGGCACACACGGTGGAAATGACAGGTGACTGTTGTATTTACGGAAAGGAAAATGAAAGATGTTTCAGTCAGAGATTCATTAAGAACAATCAGAACAACAACAACAAATCTAACTGGGATGCTTGCTGGCCGTGACCCCTGCCCCGGCCGCGTGGACGGTGCCCTCTGTGTCTGAGGCGGGAAGGAGGGCAGGCGTGCCGAGGCGTGGAACCGAGGAGTAAAACGTGCGACCAGGCCTCAGGGCACTGCATCTGCCAGGCATCAGGCCTCTCGGTGTCTGGAAACCTCCAGATGCTTAATGTCATCGAGATAAACGTTTTCAAATAGCTGGATGATGACCTGAATTTGTCAGTTTTCCTCTAGATGTCTCTGTGACAGGGAGACACAGTCACAGTGCGGTTTGTTTGTTCATTAACTGGGTCCGGAAAGGAGAAGACAGCCATGTGTAACCTGCATTCTGTTACCTAACAAACCACACAGCTCCCCGTGCCCCGTGCATCACCAGACACTGAGTGAGAGTCGAGCCGCGTTCAGCTAGCGCTCCGTTGCTGGGTCACCTCCCAAACAGGGGTCCCGCTTACCCACCAACGCTTGTGTTCCACAACGGACAGCTCTGATATTAAGAAAAATGTATCTTTTCCTAAGCAAACCTAAGTACACGCGACTCAGAAAACCATAAAAAACAGCTTTTGCCGTCACGGGTGTGATTTGCTGTGTGTGTGCACGTGCACACACATATGTAAGAGCGAAAGATTTAACTTGGCGTTTAAAATACAGGGGAAAAAACGCGACCTCCTCCTTTCTATTTGACAAAGTGACCCCAGAATTCAAACGCGTGTGTTTTGCCCCAGCCCTCCGCTCCGCGTGTCTCCTCTCGGGTTTCCACTGTGTCACGCCAACCCATCCACACCCGAGATTTGGAGACGTCCAGGAACTAGGCCTTTTTTTTATTTTCCTTTTTACTCCTCTTCATCCCCTCTCTGCCTGGCTTGAATAACAAGCTGCTGGGAAACATGGTTCTTAAACAGAGTCGCCTGCTTGTCCAGGGCCCGGCAGAGCCGCCCTCCAAGCGAGCGGGAGTTGGGGCGGCGGGAAGGAGAAATGCGTTCTGGCCTCTGCCCCCTGCTCAGTGTGTCCACGCTGGCTTTTACACGCAAGGGGTAGTGGGAACCAGGGTTCACTCCAGTGGCATTGAGAGTCTCACAGCAGTGATCGCAAAGCCAGGAAACTCGGACGTGCACACGCACACACATGGCAGGTACAGGATAGTCCCATGACATGGGGCCACGCCGTCCTTTCGGGAACGAGGAGAGGGCGCTCACGCCACGGTCCCTTGTCGGCCCCAGACCCGCCCCGTCCGGATGCTGTGCGGGGGGACTCAGGCGGACGCCTCGGTGGCAGTCACAGGCAGCGCTCTGTGATTTTGTTTCTTTATCTGTTAAACCTCTCAGGACGCCACCCTGCCTGTCCCTCGCTGTCCGCCCCTCCCGCACCGCGCCGGCTCCGGTGACCTGCCCGGCGGCCTCGGTGACGTCTCTTCAGTTCCCACTGTGCTTCCTGCACTGGACAGTGTTAAACGTTTCTTTCTGCTTGAAGCGCAGTCCTCCAAGCCCCTTACCGGCCCTGCGCCTGCACCTCGCCCTCTGTCGGTAAAGGGAGCGAGCGGGCGGAGCGCTGCCTTGTCTCCCAGCCTCAGGGGCTGCTGCTGCGGGACGTGAGACCCCGCGCTCTGGAAGGCTTCTGCACAGACTGGTGGTGCGTGCGCCTCCGTTTCCTGGCCCTTTCCTTCTCCAGGCGCGTCGCTGACGGCTTTGCACCCTCTCGTGCATTGCTTCTCGGTGCTCCCCGGAATTCAGAGTTGCCTGTTTTCTCGTCTGAATCTCTTCATTCCCTCACTGCACTGACTGTCTCATTCGTACGTTCATTCCTGGAGGAAGTGTTTCGTGAACAGCTTCTGTGAGCCAGGCGGGGGCTGGGATGGTTCCACGTCCCAGGAGACAGCCCGCCCCGGCTACAGCTGGTGCCCATGAGAAAGGTTTACCGCGTCTCCGGTGAGTGCCGGGGCCACGCCGTGTCCTGGGAGGCTGGAGCGGAGAGGAGACATGCCGTGCACACCCAGAGCTCACGGCCGGCGCTGGGGGGCAGACCTTCACACGCACTGCTGTTCCACCGTGTGTGGGGGGGGTGCATTTAGAGGGAGACCCACAGAGCAGGGAGGGCTGACCCCTCAGGCGGCCCTAGGAGGGCCCTTCTCCTTCCTGTTACCACTACCAATGCCGCCGTGGTCCCAGAGACCAAAGTGGAACCCAGACGCAGACTTCTGTCTCCGGTTCCCCCTGCAGTAAATTCACTGACGTTACCCTGTGCTGCGTAGGATACAGGGGCCTCCCAGCGCTTGGAGGCTTCAGCAAACGACCCCCCGTGCACTTCGCACCCAGCTTTGCTCTCCAGCACGTGCTGTGCAGCAGGGCCTCCCGGTGCCGGCACAGGCTGGCGGCCGAGCGGGTCCCGGACAAAGGGGCCGCACACCTGTGTGCGGGAGCAGTCGGGGCTCGATGAACTCGACAGCACATGTGGAGGGGAGCGACAGTTCGTCGTCTCCGTGTTCTCTGATTATAGTGCTATTTCAAGGGACAGTTCTTGTAGTGTCTTAGTTATATCAATGACGTATTTTTAAAGTAGTCTAAATTTGGAAATTTAAAGGACGTTAGATTTTCAGCCTCAGTTTTTACCCTGATATACTGCATTACTCTTACTGCGTGTGCCTCGCAAAGGAGAAGGGGAAATGACTCTCTTACAGCATTAAACACTCAATGTAGTCTATCATATACATTTCCTACCATGACAATGTATGTGCTGCCACACCCTATAGAAAAGATACATATATACACACATGAAATTCATAAAACACATTTAATCCTTGGGTTAAAGTTGCTAATGATTTCACTGCCACTGAAGCTAATGATAGTTGTAAGCGATCACCATTATTTTTCCCAGTTCTACTTTGTTCCCATCTCTTCTTGCGACCGTAGCCGTGAGCGGGACGTAGGAGTGAAAGGCCGCACGCCCCCGCTCCGGTGCATGGCGTGTGGGTGTGCTCACGGCGACCATGGTCGAACCGCACCCTCCTCCGTCAGCCGGCACCCCGAGTCCTGCAGACAGCATGGTGCCCGGCTTCCAATGTGACCGGGACAGGAAAGCCAGGGTCTCGTTCAGCGTCTTCCCTGCGGGAAGCTCTGAGCGGCTCCTCCTCCGAAAAGCTCTCGTCCATCCCCTCTGAACACGCGAGACTCCAGGTCAGGTTCAGGCGGGACTCTCCTCGCTCCAGACTGATAGGAACTGGTCAGTACACTGTGCGGCGACACCTCTGCTAGGCCTGTCCACGGCGCAAACGTCGCCTTTCCCTGGAAGTGTGAACGCCTATATTTGTCTTAAAAACATGTATTTTGTAGCATAGGAAGTCTCCTGCTTACCACCAACATTTGAACTAACTATCTCTCTCTCTCTCTCTCTCTCTCCCTGGAGGATGGCAGGTTTAAGAGACGGCCAGCTTGTTTTATTCCTCCTCCTCTTGGCACCAAACTGCCCGCTGCAAAGCATGCCCGTCTTTTCTGTTAGTTTGGGCTCGCTGAGGGGACCATGTGACCATCCCCCCGCCCCCAGATAAATGGACTAAACGAGGTGGAAGAAGTGGAGGGCCAAGTTCAGACACTGTCACAATTGGTCCATGTTTCACTGTTGTATGAATTTTTTATGAACAAATATTTGCAGTAAAGTTCAAAGAACAGACGAGCAAACCCTGCCCTTTACTGCCAGACAGGAGCGCTTTCTGAGTGATGGCAAAGGCATTAGGCTCTGTGATGATTAATGGGGCTGAGAGGGCTGAGACAGCATTGAAAACTGATGCCCACGGTCGTGGTCGCTGCGACCCGCTGGATGCGTCACAGTGGCCCGTCCGGGCCGTTCCGCCTCGCGGGTCCGGGGTGCTGGGAGGGACCTCAGAGACCACACCTGCTGGCCCCTCGTTGCCTTCTCCCCTTCTCACTGCTCTTTGACCTCCAGTTCACCACATCCCGTCACCTGCCTTACGTGGCTCTTATACGTAGTTGACACTTTTTGAGGGGACTCCTCCCACGTGGTGTGGCTCAGAGAGATCTTCCTTCTCAAGAAAGCCCGGCGATGCCTCTCTGGCATCAGTGCAGGCCGTGCTCGCCGGCACTGTCAACGACAGACCATCAACGCTGCGTGTGCCGGACCCCTGCCCTTCCCTCGGGAGCTCTGTGAGTCCTTGTCACCGGATCTAACCTCGGCGCGCAGGGTCCTCTCTGGAGGGCTGGGCGCGTGTCTCCAGGTGCCCCTCAGGACCCCGGGCTTTCCAGTTGGTTCATCTGCTGCTGGTGGGCAGTTGGGTTCACGACCTCTGAGTGTGTGCGGCCTGGGTCGCTTGCCGTGGACTCAGTTTCCCTGCACTATGAGATGAAACGACACCTCTTCTGTGAGGCTGGAAAGAACCGACCCATGCGTGGCAGGTCCGGAACCAGCCCTGCGCCCGTGCAGGCCCCGACGGACAGGAGCCAGGCTGTGCTCCTGCCCCCGCGGCCCCCCACCATGACAGCCCCACCGTGCCCCGTGCCCGTGGGGTGGCATGGCCAGCGCTCTGGGTACAGGAGCTCCGTTCTTGAACTGTGCGTTTGCTTATCACAGAAACTGTTTATCAGGCATTCTGCCGTGCGTTCTAAGTTCGCATTGAAGTGTGCCTGCAGCCGATCGGCACGGGGAAAAAAAGAGTCGTAAGATGGATATCAAAAAATAACATTAATGAGCTGCTAAAGCTAAAATTACAGGAACTTATGAAATTGGTTAAACATAAAAACCATTAAACTGTTTACTGAAGCTTCACAGATATACTGCAGCTAATGAGCATCTCTGCTATTTAAATAAGCCCAAATTGAACACACATTACATGGATCCGTAATTAGTCATGGCAGAGCCGGGCACGCACAGACCGACTTCTGGAGCTCTATTTAGGGAGTCTTTTCCGTGTGATTTATTTTGTTAATTAAAATATGTTTCAGTAGTCGCTTATATTTTAATAATATTGTTTTTGCAAGTCGTGTAATTTACTCCTGTTTTTTATTCAGGCTTTAAATGCAGCCAATGGGGAACTCCTACTAAACATTTTTCTGAACCCCTTTCTGTAATTATTTCTATCACTTCGTGATCTCATTCAGCATGCTAGAAAGTTCTTTCACTGAGAAGTGGACATAAAATATTTCAGTAGCCTTTCTACTTTTTCACTGCCTCCTAATTATCAAGAAGTATTAAGCACCCAAATGTGCATAGAATCATGATGATTATGGTCCAAATCAGATTAAAGGATGATCTATTCCTTCAAGGAGTTTGTAGTCTTAAGTAGATGGTATCACTGAATATAAATAAGCAAATCAAAGTGCAGCATTTGGGAACCCCACAGAGAATTTGAAAACAATCCCCACGTATTTCCTTCAAGGACACGGGCCTCCCGGAGGAGGTCTCTTGCAGATAAAATGAAATCAAATCTTCAAGGAGTCCAGAGTTCTAAATAGAGGGAATGATTGCAGAGAGGTAAGCAAATCAAGGTGAAGTGCTTGGACGGTGTTAATTCCAAATTGATTAGCTGGTCAGTTCAGGAAATGAGCACGCAACTCCTTGGGGGAGCAGAAGCGGCGGCCGCGGGCGGCCACCCACGTGCATCTCCCGTGTTTGACGCCGGGAGCCCCGGCACGTCCCGAGCGTCCGGGGGAAGAGGGTGCAGTCGGTGTTCTCACACTGCCCGGGTCCCACCGGCTCACCGGAACCGAGCGCCATCCGGCCGGAGCAGCTGGGGGTCACGCAGCTAAACCACACGGGAGAAAAGTACCTGTTCTTCTCTAGTCAGAACGTTTGCCACCGTGGAAGCTTCATTTTAGAAGCTTTAAAAAATTTAAAAAGTGGAATTTATTTGTATTCCCTCCCCACCGTGAGCTGACTCCTAATTGTGGAAAGAAGACGCAGACCCACAAGGAAAACGGTACATCGAGACAGGATACGGCGAGCGCTCGGCGCTGGGACGGCGCGCTGCTTTCTTCAGCCAGACCGCGCATCCGGGGCCCCCTCACGTTCTGTGGTTCTGTGCGTCGTGTTGGCCGCAGGGGCAGGTGCCGACTCAGGTGTGGGCCCAGAACTCAAGGGGATCTCAGGGGACCGTTGCTGCTTTAGCAGGAAGCGGTTGCAGTGAGCTCACCTGGAAGGGAGGGGAGGGGAGGGGAAGAGGTGGCCTGACGGCTCGCCTGTAAGGCTGGTCCTGGCTAGGCTTCTTGGCTGCCCATCCCCTCTGCACCCGCTTCTCCTCTGGTCCGCGCTAGGGAAGCTTCTGGGAACTGTTTGGGCAGCTCCCTGGCTTTCCGCCGCCCCACGCCACGGGTCAGCGGTGAGCAGGACCGTGGAGCCAGAAATAACTGGCTTCCCCTGCTGGCTCTGCCGCCCAGGGGCCACGTCTCGGGCGATCACGCCTGTGTCACAGCGCTGCGTCCTGGTCTAAATGAGGCAGGACGCGGGAATACCCAGCACCACCCCCGCCTCTCGAAGGGCTCAGCAAAGGTGGGTCGAGTTCCTTGACGTTCTTTATTGGGTGCGGAGGATGTAAACGAGATGTGAGAAGTAACCGGGAGTTCCCTGTGGGTGAATCGGAGCCCCAGAGAGACCGCGTGCAGATCGCTGGGGAGCCCGGAGGCAGGGCCGCGCTGCAGATCAGAAAGGGAGACCGGAGGGAGGGTTCCGCCGCGGGATGCGGCAGGAGGGGAGGGGCGGGCAGGCCGAGGCCACAGAATGTGGGGGCTCCGGACACCCTGTCTTCCTTAGAGGGGCACACTGGAAGGAGTGATCACGTGGTGAAAACGGCAGGCGCTCCGTGTACATTGCCCCAGGAAGTTAGGTGGAGAGCGGGGTTACCGTGGCCGTGAGGAGGAGCGCCGCGTCAGAACCAGCCAGGGCAGGCGCCCAGGAGCACGGCGGTGTTCTCGGGAGAGTCGGGGGGCATTGGGGGTCCTGGAGGCAGAGAGCGGTGCCGGGTCAAGACCAGTTTGGGGGGGCAGTTATGAAAGAAAATGATGCATGTTCCCCGGGGGCACTGTCGTGTTTGGGAGTGGGTAGCACATAGCCTCAAAAACCTGGTTGCGGAAGGACTCGGGAAGACAGAGCCCACCACGGCTTCTTGGTTGGGGGCGTGGTCCGGTTCCGTCCTCCCCTTCCCCCGGGTTCCTGGCCTCACCCGGCCCCTGAGACCCAGCCCCGCACTGAGAGTTCGTTTGGGCCGAGATGTTGCTTTCGGCCTTGACTTCCCGGACGGTTGTCTCACCCTGCGTTTCCGTCTCTCTGCGCTTTGTCCCGGTGGCTAACAGGTTGTGCGAACTTGAGCAGCAAGCACGTAGGCGACTCCATCTGCGTTTTCCGGACACCATTTTATTATAAATGCTGAGTTTTTCATCCCCTCCCTCGTTTAGTAACATCGCAGACTCTCCACAGAAGGGGCGCCGTCCTCCTTCATTATGCCGTCTGCGGTATTGTTTACGGAGGATTAATTTATATTTATGCACCGAGATGGCGCGTCCTTGACATCCTTTCATAAATACCGAGAAACACACTTGTCACACGCGCGTGGGCTTCCCTTCCGCGGGCCCGACAGCGCAGCACCGGCAGCCTAATTGACCTTGGCAGCCGGCGTCTCCGGTGACACGTCCCTGAGGGCCGGCCCCTGCAGTGTTCGGCTGCGGCTTACTGAAGAACTTGTGTGTCACCGTGCAATTAAGCTCATATAAAAAAATCACTGCATGCATCGCATTAAATTGACAGAAAGTCTCCATTTCAAAACCACTTCTTGCTTTAAAGCTACCTCAGAGTGTCTTTGTTTTGTTAAATAAACTCACTGGAACGTGCTAGTAATTAAAGCAGGAAGCGCACATGAATCTCCCAGGTTTGGTGTGAGCGGAGGACGTCTTCTTTCTCTTTTGAAGATGGAAAGCCCCAGGCACCGCGTGTTTAACACGCTTCCCTCGGTCTGCGGGGCGAGGTCGGCCGTGAGCGAGCACGTCCCGGGCGGCTTTCTCCCGTCCGGCCACGGAGCTCCCGGACGTGCGTGCGCGAGGAAGGCTGCAAGGTGCCGGCTCAGGAGAATGTGGGAAAGCCCCCGATCCTGGCCGAACACCCGTCCCCCACCCCCTGCGGTTATGGACGAGAAAGAAAGGGTGCAAGGCTTCCGGTGACACCCCCTCACGCTGCAGAGGAGGCAGCAGGCAGGGGCTTGTGGTGCAGATGCAAGGAGAGTCTTCCCCTCCTCCCGGGCCTGGGCTCCGCAAGGGGAGAGCAGGAGCTTCCTGGCCTGCGCGCCCTGTGCTCCCTGGGGGCTGCCCGGAGCAGGACAGCCCCTGCGCCCTGTGCTCCCTGGGGGCTGCCTGGAGCAGCACAACCCCTGCGCCCTGTGCTCCCTGGGGCTGCCTCGGGGGCAACAACTGGAGGAGCCAGGCAGGGCGGTCCCCACGAGGAGGCAGGTGGGAGCCCTCATAAGTCGTACCTAAACCACCGGATGCCTTTCCCACAAATTAGGAATAAAACATGTTTGCTTTTTTCTGAATCCTTGATTTGATGGCTCTGGTAAACACTTCTGAACTTTAAAAATACAGTTGAGTAATAGAAATAACTGGGCGGTAACCCGCGGTCACCTTGGCGTCGGCTGCCGATGCCCCCGAGAGACGGCGCTCCTGGCCTGCTGTAGCATTGCTTCCGCCCGCATCAGTGTTTCTGCTCTGCTTTTTCAAGGGTCCTTTCCAGATGGTGATGAGTATCAGACCATAAATGGAGATGAATGGTTTCCATTTCGATGGACGTGAGCTCCACTATCATACGTCGAACACCCGCACTTCCAGCAGTATCTTTGACGTCTCCGCGTCCCTCCCGTTCACCCCTTCCATCAGACCAGGGCACGTGCGATGCACGGCTTCCGGAAGGAGCAGGGGAGACGCTCAGCGGGCCACTTTCAAAAGGGGCTGAGACTCTTTTTAGTGGAGGAACAGTCCTTTTCTGTTTTGGAACAGTGTCAGACATCCGTTTGGTTATGAGTGGGACTATCTGGGTGTCACCGATGACAACATAGTTCAGGCTGCTCACATTCAGGCCAAGGGCTTCCTGCGTGGAGGAGAAAGCACACGTGTTTGCAAGTAAGCACGCGGATGTGTGAATGTCTAGGGACATGAACACAACGTGTGTGCAATGGAAAGACCTGTGCCCGGAATAGCACTGTGACTTCGAAAATAAATGCCCGTTAGGTGGCTACTGGCATTAGTGCCGAATCTTTTAAGAAATGCAAGAGTTCCTTATCCAACGCATGGCGGCATCTCCCGACTGCCTGTCGGCTGGGGCGGTGGTGCAGCTCTGATGTGACAGCGACTCAGTCTTGCACGCAGAAACTTCCACAGCGTGAGGAACCGCACGGCCACCATCCAGGAACGTCGGTGCAGTTCAGCATCCGCTGTGTGCCTGCACCCGGGACTCCAGGGTGGACTCCAGCTGTGGGAGGCCCGAAGCTCAGGCGTAGGGCGGGGCCAAAGTGGGTGTCCAGTTGTGAGTACTCAAAGGAGTTTATTCTGGTGGCGTTGCTTATTCACTAGTGTGCCAGTTTCCATGGGAACGGCAGCACACTGACTCTGGCCCCACCCTGTCGTCTGAAGACTCCTCTGTAAAGAAGAGAATTTACGTGTTCAGATTTAGGTGCAGAGCCTTGAAGGAGCCCCAAGCAAGCGGGACACGCTGAGGCCCAGGCTTCCGTGGCCTGGCCGGACACGCGTGTCTCGACGGGAACCACTGCCAAGGGGAACCCAGGGCGACGGAGGCGCCGCCCCTGCCTCGCTCAGGCTTGCAGTGAGCCCCGCCTGCACCAGCCTTCACAGGTGTTCTTGTAGGACAGTGGGGAAGGCACGGGTGTTCTTGTAGGACAGCGGGGACGGTGGGTGAAAAGGCTCTGGTTTCCCGGGGAGGCGGCTTTCAGTCCCTTCCCCTCCAGGCATTGTCTTCGTTCCAGTCACCCTGTAGGACGCGTGAGGTCGCTTCTCACGCGGGAGAATTATTTCCTGCTACAGAGACGCATCCTGCGATGGACACCGTGTGGCGGTGAGGTGTCTCGGGGGCCGTGATGACCACACGAGGCTGAGCTGAGGAGCCACGCTCACTGTCCACGTTCTTGCAACTCAGGCCGCCGTCGACAGAGGGGGGTGGCGATCCGCCGTGCAGCGAGCGGGGCGCAGCCGGGGGAGGGCTCGTTCCCTGTGACCTTTAGAGACCCGAGAAGAACCTTCTCCAAATGCCATTCTGCAGTGGAAATAATTACATGAATATTTAATTTCCCTCTCGATGAAAGGTGAAATCACATCAGAGACACAAACAGCAGCAGGTTTACGTAAGAGCCTGAGCACAGGAGCTTCGATCCGCTGCTCCCGACCCACCCGTGCATCCCTCCGGGCGGAGCCGGGGGGGGGAGTCTCCCGACCCCCAAGGGGGTCCCGGCCTGGGGCTCAGGGCTCAGCGCCCAGCGGGTGCCCAAGCGCCTGTTCGCGTGGAGCCTGCAGTCTTACCGGGAAACGCAACCAAGTGTGCCTCTAGCAGTGTCCTGAAATGCTGACGCCGTTCAGGTGCAGGGGTACCTACATGTACCGGGGTTCGCTTTTGTTTCCGTTGTTTTTCGGAAGAAGCTGGTTTTCGGCGTGAGAATAACATTTTTTTACATTGGTTATTTTCTTTTCTCGTGTGTTTGACATAGTCTATTCAACTACTAACTTTCAGGATCTTCTCATCTTTGCTCCCTTAGTGTAAGTTGTAATGTCCTCCTTTACATATGTTTTTGTGTTTAATTGAACCTGCTGAGATGGCGCTGGTTCATGGGGTCACACAGGCTTCAGCTGGGCAGCTCTGCAGCAACTCGTCTGTGCGCTGTGTCGCGTGCGCACGCCAGGCCTGCAAGGCTCCTCCATCACCGTTCACCCTCGCTTCACCAATTCTGCACCCCCCCCCCCCCCCCCATCTCTGGGTCACCTCCACACTGTCGTCAGACTCCCAGACACCAAGAACACACTGACGGCCATCGGGGTGGGGGAGGGGCGCTGGGTGACAAAGGGGAAGGAAGGAGGCTATCCTCCCTCTTGAACTGGAGTAAAGGTCAGCTCTTCCAGTCTGTCCTGGGAGACTGCACTTCAAGTTCGTGACCTGACGACCCGGAGGGAAGGGCATTTGGGCCGGGTCACCGGCCCTGCCTGTCCTGTCGTATGGGGCGCCGTCCGCCTTCCCTCACGTTCTGGGTCGGCTGGGTCTCGTCCGCACATCGGGGCTGCGTATCCCGTCAGAATCCCCTTTAGACGCTGTTCTCGAAGGGCCCGGCCTCTTCCTACTTCCGTGACACGTTGTCACCCTTCGAACCCAGGACTTGGCAGTTGTTTCAGCACATTTGAAACTGTTTTAAGGAACTAATGGTAATGTTTGTATTTGTTGACATAAAAAAAAACCAGAAATCGATGGCTAACGGTAACTCTCTTCCTAGAGCCGTGAAGTTGCTTAACATTAAGTGTGAGTGATGTGGCGTAAACGTCAAAGACTTTGTGTCGTTTTGTGTGTGAAACTTCTTGTGAAACGGACAGCTGGGCCGTCCACCCAGATCCCGACGTAACTCACACCTGTTGGCTCGGGGGCAGGGCTGCGGTCCCAGGAGTGACAACAGACCCGTGAAAATAGTGGTTATGCACAAGTGAAGTTCAGAAAATACATTCTAAATGGATTGCAAGGGATGTACATGAACTTCGTAGTCATTAACATACTAAAGGGACGTGCGCCCCTTCCTCCTGGACTCTGACGTCTGCGACGGAAACACCGGTCTGAGACCGTGCCCAGCCCCGCACCCGCGAATCCTGCACGGGAGGCGTCTCAGAGGCGGTGGAGCCACGACTCTGAGTGTGTCTGTAACTCGGACCCGTCACAGACTTTCCGTTTTTCTGCCTCATTAAAACAGCTGTTTGAATCCCCTGACCAGTAATAAATCATGATTTTTCTTAATCTTCAAATTATTGTTACACGATGCACAGATCACTCATTGTCTATTACCTTTTTTTTTCCAGTAAAAGAAGCCTTGAGCCCCATCAAATTTAACAAGTGGGGTCTCCCGGAAGTGGACCCCGAAACGATGCAAACCAGCGAGCCCTGGGTGTTCGCCGGCGGCGATCTGGTCGGCCTGGCGAACACGACGGTGGAGTCGGTGAACGACGGGAAGCAGGCCTCCTGGTTCATTCACAGATACGTCCAGGTAGGCGCGTGCGGGCGCCCGGGGCCCTTCTGCGGGTGCGTGAGCACTGGACGGGTGCTGCCTGTTCCGGCGAGCACTTCTGTCGGGTGCGTGGTGACCGCGTGAACTCGGTCATGTATGCAGCTGCTAGGGGAAGACTCGCTTGTTTTCCGTGGGGAGCGCAGCCTGGGGTTGGCCAGGCCTCGCGCCGAGCAGCCTGCCGTCCCCTTGAGGGGGTAGAGCGGCAGCAGCAGACGAGAGCAGGTGCCTGTGCGGGCCGGACGGAGCCCGGGGGACGAACGTGTGGGTGCAGTCCCAGGGGAGAGCCCGGCGGGGGGAGGCAGGTGGGCGCGGGGTTTGAAAAAGGTGAAACTGAACGTGAGCCCGTGGGGAATGGAAGGTGCTCGTTTTCCTTCAATAGTTAAATCCACTCACAGCCTTTAAAATAAAATACAGAGAGCGTTCACTCTCTTCTATGATGGCTGTGGTTTCGTGGGGCTTCCCGACTGTCACTGGAAAGGATCCTGAAGGGCCTGTTTCTCCTGACTTCGCTGTTTTCTTCTCATTTCCCCAAATATGCTAAAAGCGTGCTGTGAAAAATGAGCGTGTTGTTTCGCTTAGCCCCTGCTTGTGTGTTAGAGGAAAGAAACAGACTTTTAGGGATGATGAGGAAAGAACGTGTACGTGCTCTGAAAACACAGACTGTTGGGAGTGCTCGTGTTCAGAACTCCACACGTACAGTCTGTGGCCAGTACTGGTTCGGGGTGTGACTGAAGGATTCGGACTTGTCAAACAAAGTCTTTGCATGCGTGCAAGGTGGGGGGGGGGGGCCTCCCCTCCGCACTGCCGTGCACTGGGCCGTGGGCCCTGCTGCCTCTGCAGCTGCCTCCCCCGCCTGCCCCCCGGCCCGGCACCCTGCACTGCAGCCGGGACCGTGCTCCTCGGGTGCGAGTTCGACCCCCACGCGCTCCCTGACAGCCCCTCCGAGACCGCCCCGCACTCAGGGTGCAGCCCAGACTCCCCGGCCTGGGATGCCGGGCTGAATCCCGCGACGTGACCAAGATTCCCGGAGTCTGGCTTCTCCCCCGCTCCGTCCACCGCAGCCCCCTGGATCCTGCAGGCCCTCCGGGCTCTGCCTCCTCCCCTCTTTTCCTCAGTTTCCCTGATCGAGGCCCACTTACCAGTCTGTCTCCACGCAGACCTGGGGCCCTCCTTGTTCATGCTGCATCCTCAGAGTGCGCAGCGTGCTCACCTGTTACACAGGGAACTGCTTGCGGTGAGACCCCTCCTCTTAAAGGAATTTAAAGAGAAGTTAAGAAAACTCCTCTTAACCGAATGGGCGTGTTACCTCAGTTCGTTGGCACTGGAAATGGGTCCTTCTCTTAGAAACGTGTGTGCAGGGTCCGGAGTGCAGCGCGTTCCCGAATGAGGGTGACAGCGCCTTGCCTCGTGGCCTCCGTCGGTTCGGGGGAAACGGGACCCTCGACGGTGCGCTTTGCACGGTGATGCGGCAGTGTGTAACAACCACGCACGTGTTCACCGCCGTGGGCTGTTTAGAATTTCTTTGTCCTACACTTTCTCAGGTACGTGGGGTTATCCAGAGACGCCCCAGCTGGGGTTGTGATCACTCCACAGTTGTCTGGGAGGGAGAGCTTTGCCCCACTTCCTGAGTTCTTCGTCTGGTCAGTCAGTTACACTCGCTGACCCCCAGCTGCGGGGCCCAGCTCGGCTCCAGGAGGGGCAGTGTGAGCACGTGAGGCGCAAGGGTGATGCAGTTAGAGACTGGGGCCCTGGTGGAACGGACCTGATTCAAACCCACATCCAGGAGGGGCAGTGTGAGCACGTGAGGCGAGGGTAATGCGGTCAGAGACTGGGGCTCTGCTGGGAACGGACCTGGTTCAAACCCAGATCTGGCGCTTTCAAATACCACGGCCTTGGTCCTTGGGCGCGGTCCTCGGAGCTCCAGAGCTCGGCCTTTCTCGGGCGCCCAGCACCGTCTGAGTGGCTGCCCTGTCGGGGTGCAGGGGAGAGTCCGAAGCAGAGTCCTGGAAAGCGCTCTCTTGAGAGTCTGAGCCACAAATAGTTGTTTGCGTTGTGGGCTACTAGAGAGCATGTGCCTCGGACTGACAAGTGGCATTGGAGAAAAATCACAAAACAGAGGACGTGACCGGGAAGACCAAGTGTAGGATGTTAACAGACGCCGACTGAAAGGGGCTGTTTCAAGTCACCGTGAAAGCACTTTACGGAAAGCCACGTACGTCTTCATCCCCACGCATCCGTGCACCTGTGTGGCTGGTTTTTGTTTTTCCGAAAGACGGCCGGGGCTGCAGGAGGCCCTGAGCACAGAGCATGAGCAGGAGAGCGGGAGGGAAACGCCGAGCTCATACAGGGCGAGGACTCGCTGAGGACACCGAGCTGAGGACTGGAACGTGGGTGCGGGGGAGGCAGAATGTGGCAGAAAACTCTCGCCTGAAGAAGCGGCACCGTCGGAGCTGCTGGTGACGTGGAGGGGACCGTGTTCTCATTTGTCAGCATTTCCCCCCTTAGGCGTCGTCACGTTGCAGTCTCAAACTTACTCTTCACCAACGACCGACACCCACAGAGGACCCAGTGTGGTTCCTCCGTCGTTGTTGTACCAGGTCAGTGAAGTGCAGGCACGCCTGAGCTCCCTCCTCCCACGTGCGCAAGAATGGCTGAGTACCGGAGGTCACTGTGACCGTGTACCCAGAGAAGGAGATGTCACTGAGAGAATGCGGCTAAGTGGAAATGTCATAAATTTAAAAATGCATTTGTACTTCCACTTGCAACCTTCTCGTGGATTTGCTCACTTAGCCTGCATGTGCGCGTGTGCACCGATAGGCAGAAAACGTTCTGCACGTGGAAGACAGAGCTCAGCCACACCCACCGGCATCATCATGTGTGCACCTGAGGGTGAGCCCCGCGCAGTCACCGGAGAAGGGCGTGGGGTGCGAGGTGGCGGGAGGCTGGGTCCCCCCCCACCGGCAGAGGCCGGAGCAGTGGGGGGATCTATCCGGGTCTGTCTGGACTGAGCCCCTGGGGAAGGAAGCCTCATGGACACAGTGGGCCCGGGTTGTCATCCTCCGTGGCACAGGCCTGGGGCGGCCACTGGTGGGTCATTGCAGCAAAGCTGCCGTTCCCTTGGCGTCCATCCGTCCGGCAGCGGCCCTGGACACCTCCCCTGTGGGGTGTTAGAGTTTGGAACCACGACACCGCCTCAGACCTGGCCCGAGGGGCCCTCTGGAGCTGGGGCTGGCCCGGGAGCGGTGGAGGGAGGCGTGTGCCTGTGTGACTCCGCTCCGGCCACGAGTGGACCCCAGTGACGAAGTGCAGAGGAGCGTGGAGCTGCCCGCCCTGCTCCCAGGGAAAGGGCACGAGAGACATCGCACTCAGCGTGACAGAGACTCCAGCGTAGGTGTTGCCTGGGGGCAGAAATCCGGCATTTTCATTGTGCAGGTGAATCCGGAACATCCCTCAGCAGCAGACTGGTTGAATCCGGAATACTCACTCAGGGACACAGGAGAGCACAGCGAACTCTCTGAAACTGGGAAACAAACGCCAGTGATTAGTGGGCTCATCGGAAAAGTTAACGCGGAAACTGAGGGAAGGATGTGCGTGCACCTGAACCGTGTCATTTTACTGTAAAAGACACAGATGTTTTCACCTTTTCACTTCTCTTAAAAAACATGGTGCCCAGGCCTTTTGAATCCAGGAGGTGAAAATCTGTCATCTTTCTTACCTAAAACTATGTGCGATATATCGCCTACAATTTCTAGTTCTGTTACTAAAGTGGAACAACTCCAAGAAAAAAAAAAAAAAAACATATCCCAGAAGACGGCTGCGTATGACCTGTGGTTCCCCTGCAGTCTTGTGAGCTGTGCGGCCCACCCTCAAGGCCATGGCTGATTTTTTTTTTTTTAAGATATTATTTCTTTTCAGAGAGGCGGAGGAGAAGGAGAAAGAGAAAGAGAGGGAGAGCAACATCCATGTGTGTGGCTGCCTCTCGTGCGCCCCCTGCTGGGGGCGCACCTTGGCCTGCAGGACCCCTGTCTGCCCCTGGGGCCACCGGGGAGCAGCTGGGTGTCACCACGTTGTCCCTGAGGAAGCGATCTCTCCCCCTCGGGTGCCTGACTCAGGACCGGGAGTCGCATCAGTGGTGCCTCCCGTTTCTTCAGTGTCCTTCTGCGTGTAGCTTCACATCTTTCATTTCCCTTTTTAACCGTGTCGTTGGTTCCATCTGCGTCTGCACGTGGGACCGGACACCGAGGGCGGCATGCCTGTGCCCCTCGGTCTTGCTCTCGAGAAACCCGGCTTCCCGAGCGAGAGCAGGGCTGTGGGCGCACTTGGAAGACGGGGCACGTGACAGTGAGCACAAGGGTCGTCGCTGTCGAGTTAATCATAAACTGCGTGCGTTCCTGTCAGTAAGCGGGGTCTCCCGCCTTCTGCCGTCTGTAAGTGCCGAGGTTGAGAAGGATTTCTGTGTCTCCGCGGCCTTCACAGACCAGGCAGGTCGTGCACGCTTCCTGACGGGGAGTCTCTGTAACAGAAACGCTCTTTCTAAAGAGGGAAAGGGCAACTGTTGATCCCCGAAAACTTGGTAAGACTACAGCGTGTTCTCAGTACTGGAATATTTGAAATTTTACCTTATATTGGGCTCAGCCATTTTCCAAAACGAGTCCACGCTGTCGGATTGTGAGGGTGTCAGAGCGAGCTCTAATAGCTCATGATGTGAAAGGAAAACCCAAAGGGCGGCCGTAACCGTGCCGCGAGTCCAAGACCTCTGCCGCCGGCAGAGGTGAGCGGCGCCCAGAACACGGCGGTGCGGGACCCGGGAGACCGGCCTGGGGGAACTTACCCGGGTCCGAGCCTCCGTTGCTTCGAAGACCTTCAGCGCCGACTGTAGATGAGAGACCCCGTGGCCGTTCCCTTTGCTTAAACTCCGCCTCTCTTGAATCGCACATCTCCGAGGGCGTTCTTTTGCCCCGGATGCCCCGGCGGCCCCGGCACGCTCCGACGCCCTGTGAGAACCAGGAGCTTAGGTGGCGCGGTTTCACGTTCCAGCGTCTCCGTGGCCCTTCGTGGGTCTGCGGGGGGCGTATCTGCCCTGACAGCCACCCCAGGAGCCAGTGGCAGGGCCTGGCAGCCACCCAAGTGGGGAGCTCCCACCTACATGTCAAGGGCCCTCCTTCCAGCCGCCAGGTGCGTGGGCAGCCCAGGGGCGGGCACCCGGGTGTGCGGCTCTGTGAGGTGTGGGCGGGCGGGGGCGAGGCCGTGGTTCGGAGGCGAGTCTCCTGGCGCCGGTGGAGGTGCCGGTCTCCCGGGCGGGCCAGGACGGCCGGCCGGCGTGTTGTGGTTTTAGTGACTGACGGCCAGCTTGGGCGGTGGTCTGTTCTTGCACTAGGGAATGAAAGTGCCCACGTAAGGCAGGGGCAGTGTCATCAGTATGTCACACTGATTGGTTTTATGCCTCGCTGAGGATTTGTTTATTGATTTTAGAGAGGGAGAGAGGGAGAGAGATAGAGGGAGGGAGAAACGTCGATGTGAGAGACATCGATTGGTTGCCCCCCTCACGCCCCGGCTGGGGTGGGACCCACGGCCTTCATGGTGCAGGGGACAGGGGCGCTCCAGCCGGCTGAGCCACACGGCCAGGGTGTCACTTCAGGTTCTGAGCCCTCCTCTGCTTCAGAGAGAAACGGTCTCACCCACGGAGCCGGCCTCTCCGACTCTGGCCCCTCCCCGCCGAGAGCAGGCGAGGCTGGCCAAACGACCACGCACGGAAAACTGGAGACCTATGGAAAAACTGTGCTTCACACACGGCCAACTCTTTAACCCTCTGTGAAAAGAAGATGGCTATAAATCACCGGCCACCGTCAGGGAGAAAACAATGATTGCCAATAAAAATGCAGGTCTAAATCCTAATGGACTCCGTCTGAAATACCGAGAGGCTCCAAACAATCATATCGGAGTCCGTCACGGCTAAATGCTGTCTCCGTGCGACGCTGTGCCCCTCGGTCAGGGCCGCGGGGCCGAGGGGACCTCAACGCAGCTGCTCAGTGGGTGGCGGGGCCTTTCGAGGAGCCAGGACCGGATCGCAGGCAGCCCCTCGCCCCCCTCCCTTACGGCCGTCAGACAATGAAGCCCGTTTCAGGGCTCACAGACAGACGGGCCGTGTGCCCCGGAGTGTGCTCTCTGGGCCTCCCCTCTTTGGCGGTCCGTTCAGGTTACGTTCGGTGTGCTTCCTGGGTAATGGTTTTCTTTTTTTTTTTTAATTTGTTTTATTTATTTATTTTTAGGGTAATGTTTTTAAATGATAAGGAGCAGAGGCGTGACAGTTTTCTACTAAAACTTCTGCGATAATGTGTAGTTTTGGGGGGTGTGAAGGGGGATTTGTGTTTGTAGCATCTCTCTGTCGTGGGGGGTACCAAGAGGAGGAGCAGAAGAGCGAGCAGGTGGTGTCTGATGGAGCCATCAAAACGGACCCACCGAGGTGGCGGTGGGAGCGGAAACGCCGTGACTAATAAGCAATTGTGACGCCTCTTACTGACTTCGCGTGCAGTCCCAGACCTCTCTGAGGGGGCAGTGCTTGCCCTGAAAAGTAATTTAAAATGAAATTGTCTCCATAAAGGCCGAGTGTTTCCTTACCGGTCCCGCGGCGGGCTGCTGCGTCAGGCAGACTCCTGGGGACGAGGACAGGCAGAAGGGAAGGACTGAGCCCTGCCCCTCGCGGCGCGGGGCCTGACCTCGGGGCTGCTGCGGGAGCCGGAGCCGCCTCGGGGTCCGGCGGTCCGGTCCGAGGGAGCCCCGGGGGCTGAGAGCTGAGGCTGGGTTGCCCACGCCTTGGTGCCCGGGGTACCGGTGCCCGGGGTACGTGAGGCTAATGAGGACAGTGGCCCCAGAACAAAGCACCAAAAGCCCTTCGTTTGCTGAGGTCAGCTTAAATGCAGGGTGGTTCAGCGGGAAACTTAACCGCAAGTGTGGCGCTCGGCCTTCAGTGACTCGGTGCAGTCGAGACTCCGCAGGTCGTGAAGGGTCATGGGACTGAGGAAACCCAGACGCAGGGAGGGTGTTGGAAAAGACTAAGTCTGGTTGTTCCCGGATTCCTCATGAGTCCTGCTCTTCTTGGACCCTTGGGGGGTGGCGTTGGCTTGGGGTCGCCCACTCGGGCTCTGATGGCACAGGGCGGGAGGGGGGGGAAGAGGGGCAGTGAGGGGGTTCCTGGGACAAGGACGTAAACACTTTCCAGACCCCAGATGCCTCCCCGTGAGCCTCACTATTTGCATCCATAAAAGGATCAAATTATAGTTTTTGATGGTTTGAAACCAAAGAATAATATGTGTTAAAGATCAATAATCTGGTTTATTAAATACCCATTTTATGCTGGTTATCGTTTTAGGGGGTTAATGTTTGTGTTACGCTCAGAACCGCCTCTGGAGGAGCCGCGGTTTCTCCCGTTTCACAAGTCGAGTGAGTGGTCGCGGTGGGTGCGGCCCCAGAGGTCCCGGGGGTCCCCACTCACACGTGGGTGAGCAGGCGAGAGCAGGCTTCCAGAGAGTAGACGCAGGCAGAGGAGAACTCGTTCAGGAGTGGAGCACTGTCCGGGAGGGCTTTCACATGGACACGGGGAAGACCCTGGAGGAGGCGAAGGTAGCTTTAATGTCCCTCCATGACCAAGAACAGGACGGCCGTGGGGCTTCTCTGAGGCGGTCGGGCTGGGTCACGGCTGGGTCACGGCCATGTGGGTGGGGCCGGAGCTGGAGCTCCTGCAGCCCCTGGCCTCCGCTCTCTCTGGTCCCCACCCCCGCCTCCTCCTCTCGGCTCTCTCCCGCTGAGCTTCCCCTGAGCGTGGAGAAGGCAGAAGACCCCCGCACGCCCCTGCCCATCTGCCCCGGGGTGCCGACGAGGGCAGTGGCCCTGGACCTCTGTAACCCACAGCACCGGTCACGAAACCGTCTGCTGTCGTTTTGGACCGTTCCCCACAGGCTGCACGGTCACTGCATGCCAGACGACATCCCACGGGAACGTGGCCTTGAAATTGATTTTTTGTCCGGTTTTTTCTCGGCGGCATCCCGGTGCCCAGAGCAGCGCCGACCTCATAGCAGGGGGTCGGCCAACAGAACCCCTGTTGATAGATGTGATGGACGCGTGGGTCACAGAGCCCCGGAGGTGCCGGGGGCAGGTCTCCTGGACTCGCACGGTCATCATCATCTGCAACATGCACCAGGCCCGCTCGCTGACGCGGGCAGTAGGGAGGAGTTGGCGGAAACGGGGAGGTGTGAGTGAGCGTGCCCGCGCGTGATCACGTTCCTGGTTCGACCCCCACGAGCATCCTTCCCGTCAGGCGTGTTAGAGACGAGACAGCTGAGTTCTGAAGAGGCCCAGCTGGCCTGTCCAGGGGCACGGTGTGACCTCTGAGCAGCTGCCGGGCCCTGCCCACCCCACCGGGGCCGGTTTCGAAGAAGAAAGAAGACTTCTCCCCGAAACACTCCGGGCAGTAGGTGGGCAAGAACGCAGGCGCCCCCTGGCGGGTGGTTGACTCGCAGCTCCAAGCGTTGCATTCCAAGTCTCAGAGTTTACCTCTGCCGCGGTCACCTGTCTTTCCTGTCCGCCTCTTTCCTTCCCCCTCTTCCCAGCCCTCGCTCCCACCTCGGTCTCATGGCCTCCTGTGTGCCCCATGGATCTGCCTGCGGCAGTGCCCGGTCTGGGCGCCAGGCGGCCCTCACACCCCTCCCTGACCAGCATGCACACTGTCCCCACCCTTGCCCCGGGCCTGTGACCACCGTAACTGTTACCTTCCTGATTGGCACTTGAGAAAGTTTGCCAACGAGTTATTTATTATTTTGAGGGGATCTTTGACTAACTTACAAGCTGTATCTTAAAAGTCAATTCACTCCTGGATCCTTTTAAAATGCCCTCTGGGTTATGTGAATCAGGGGCCTTGACCTTCCGGTTTACAGGTTTACAGGACATTGCTCCAAGCAGCTGAGCCCCACTGGCCGGACTGGAGACAGTTTGGGTGGGGAAGAGGTCCCAGCCGTTAGAGTTAATAGTTACTTTTGTGTCCTTATTCACTGCTCGGGTTACAAATACCTTATTAAGAGCAAAGTGAATAATATATCTTTCTAAAAGTGAATAAAATGGGGTCAGTTTTTAAAGAAGCATTTCCATAGCCACATGCCTTTTCTGCAGTTTCTGTTGCAAATAGCAACCTCTCCAAGTGGAGAAATGGAATCTGATTTTATGTTACAATTATAATCACTGTACCCAGGCCTTTCCACTGTGGAAACAGCTCACCCAAATTAATTTCTGCTTTGCAAGAGTTTTTTTTTCCCCCTCAATAGATATTTCTTCAAAGGGCAGAGTAACTGAGCTGGAGTTAATTAATGCGTTAATCCCGCCTATGAATTAATCTAGCCGTAAGTAGCTGCACAATGCTGTTTTTTTCTTTGCCTTAGAATGGCCTTAGAACGGGTGCTTCTGGAGCAGCTGTACCCCAAGATAGGGGCCATTGTGGCTCCATCACAATGAAGCAGAAAGAAAACGAGCCAGTGAAAGCTGTTTGATGGTTTAAATCAGATGGAACATGGTGGGGGGGTTTTCTCTTCTTCAATCGAATATAGCACGGCCCCTGGTCTTGCTTTTAACAGTGCTTTTTAAAAAATTACTCTAGTAAAGCAAATTAGGGGGAAATGCGACTGGAATACATAATCGCAGGGAGGCCCGCCTCTCCCCAGTGGCACACGGCTCTGCCTGCAGCCTGTGCCAGCTGGGTGGGGCAGGACAGCGCCAGGACGGACAGGCAGCACAACCAGGCGATGAAGCCACAGGCCACGGCAGCCTCGGGTTCTGTCTGTTTCCATTTCCCTTCTCAGAGGCGAGGGAGGAAGATAGGATTTCTTCTCAGTATCTGAATGGCATACATTGTTTATTCCTGATAAGAGGTTTTTCCATGTGGGGGGGGGGGGGGTGGGTGTGTGTTCTGTCGATCCGTCAGGAGTAACGTCCTGGCCGGTGTCCATTCCCAGGACTCTTGAGCCGGTGGCGGCAGCCGTGTAAATAGGGGCAGCCTCCTCAGGGCTGCAGGGCAGGCAGGCTGGAAGGTCACGTCCCGCCCTGTCCCTCCTTAGCTGCTTCTCTTCGGACGAGCTGTGGACTTCCTCCGAGCCTCCCTTCCTTCCTCCTCAGCAGGAAACGATGCCCGGTTTGAGGGGTTGCAGCCAGAGCGCAAGCCTGAGCACAGGACCCTCGTCGCTGAGTCTGGCACGAGGAGCGTTGCAGATAGGCGCGGGTGCGTTGTGGATTTGGAGAGTAAAGCACACGTCGTGTTTTTGCGATCAGCCTCAATGTTTGGACAATGTGTTCATGCTCATCGAATCGACACTTGATAAGCAGGTCCAGGTCCCACATGAGCACCGTCTAGAGGATCTGCCCAGCTCACAGATGTACTTTGTTCTTTGAACGAGCCTCGTACCCATGTATTTGAATAATGTAGACCTGGAAATGTCTCCCTTGAGAATGAGGAGTTAGGAGGAGCAGTCACGTGCTGAAACGGTGATTCTCAGCCTTCGGCACACACTGCAGTCCCCCGGTGAGATTTAAGTCATCATCACCACCACCACCATCATCATCATCATCACCACCATCATCATCACCACCATCATCATCACCACCACCATCACCACCACCACCACGAGTGCCTGAGTCCTGCTCTGAGCGATTCTGATGGAATTAGTATTGAGTCTGTCCAGAGCACAGGTGGCACACACAAGGCCCTCGGGCCAAATCCAGCCTCCCACCTTGTTTTATCCAGCTCAGCACCTTGTTTCTGCCTGGCGGCAGCACCGAGCTCTTGCATAACTGTTAAGGAGCAGTTACATGTATACAGTCCTGAAATCACATTCATCCCTTTGAAGGCCACCTCGAGGCTGACGTGGCCCCATTGAGAATGAGTTTGACACCCCTGGGCCAAAACATCTGAATTTTTAGGATTCTCTGAATGTTTGTAATATGCAGAGTTAAAAATGACTGGTCTCCACCTATCAAATGGCAACCATTCTGGGTCAAGGAGCGGAGGAATCTCATGGGCAGAGACAGCAGAATGGACTGGAAGCCTGCAGAGGAGGAGCCAGGGAGGCGCAGGGCAGGGGGCTTTCCCTGGGGGCCCCCTCCCTTCCTGGGGGCCCCCCGCCCTTCCTGGGGCCCAGCCGCACGCCCACCGGACTGCCACGGGACTCTCCCGTGCCCGCACAGCAAACACCAGAGGCCCATTGCGCTCCTCACAGCCAGAGGAGCCCGTTCCCGGCTGGAGGTTAGTTACAAATAACGGAGGGCCTGGAGGGCCGAAAGACGCTGAGCTTCAACCTGCGTCTGGCGGACTCGTGAGGTCAGGCGTGTTGAGGTCACTTGATGCGAGAGAATCATAGCGTGTTACTTCCCAGTGACTCGGCTGCCCAGAGCATTACCCACCGTGCCCACTAGAGGGCTCTTCTGAGGGCCTTTGCTACGCTCAGCAGTCCTCCAGAGGTGAGAGCCGGATCTCACTCCACATTAGAATAAACAATTAAAAAAAAAACAGTCATGGACTTCTGTGTATCTGAAGTACAGCTGACGATTAGTTCATCGCACGGATTATCGTCTTACTGTGGACACTGTCACGGAAAGGGGGCAGAGCACGTGAGGTCCCCCGTCCTCTGCAGCCAGCAAACAGCTTTCGTGTCTCCCCGGCAGGGGCTGTGCTGGGTGCCGCCGTCCAGGAGACAGAGACAGACTCTGGTGACCGGAGGGACGAGTTCAGGGCGGGAGGGGAGTGTCCCGTGGGGCCGGTCGGGTGTGCAGAGCAGGAAAGAGCATTGTTGCGGGGCCACAGGGTCAGCACCCGTAGCTGCATGGCCGCTGTTGCTCTCTCTGTCGGAGCCGCTCCCAGTCCAGCAGTCGGACGGACGCAGGGTGTTGGGAGCGGTAGTGGACGATGGTACGAAGTGCGGGCCCAGGAGGGGCCCGGGCCCCAGCTGGGGTCCTAGAAACCTGGGTGTCCGCTGGGGAGGGAGAGGAGAGGCCGAGGGAGGCGGAGACGGAGACACTCGGCCGACGAAGGCCCAGGCGATGTTCGCTGAGCTCCCGGGAGCCAGAGGGAGAGAGAGAACGCTCCGCGAGCACAGCTCTGCCTCCCGGCGCCCTGCACTTGGCTCGGTGCCGCCCTTCGACCTTTCCACTCACGCGAGGGGCACCGGGGGAGGCTCCTGCAGCGGCGGCCGTTGTACAGCCCGAGAGCCAGTGGGGGTTTAGGTACCGACTGGTTGGTTTCTGAGAACAGAAGCTCCGTCAGGCACAGGAGGACTCGGCCTCCCTTCCGAGTGACACGTCCCCTGAGCTGATGTGCCCTGCACTCTCTGGCAGCCCCGGGACGTCGGGGACAGACCACGGTGGGTGGGGCAGAAGGGACGGGGACAGGCCGGGTGCCCTGTCCACAGCCTCGTCCACAGGGAACCAAAGGCGGGCCTCCCGACCCGCTGTGGTCGGAGCTCTAAGCACTGACGATGGTCCCACAGACCAAGTTCAAAGAGGCCCAGCAGTTCGTGGGACCGGGGCGGTGAGTGCTGAGTGCGTTCCCCCTGGCGTTTGCGTCGTGGTCTGTTTTAGACAGTGTGTGTGTGTGTGTGTGTGTGTGTGTCTTTCATCAGCTGCATTTCCGTGGTCGCTCTCAGGGCTGCTTTTAGATGAGAAAAGGGGGTGCTCTCTGCGTGGGATTCACAGCTGCTGAGTCTGTGCCAGTCTTCATGGTGTCGACCAGACCCACGCAGACCCCACGAATGCAGGGCGGAGCTGCAGCGCCCTCTGTAGAGGGGGCGTGGGAACTCGGCCGGGACGCCGGCGCAGTCACCGCCTGCCTCTCTCCCGCAGGCCCAGTACGGAGCGGCGGTCCCCGTGCGGCCCGAGCTGCCCCTCTTCCACACGCCCGTCGACCTGGTGGACCTCAGCGTGGAGATGGCCGGGCTGAAGTTCGCCAACCCCTTCGGGCTCGCCAGCGCCACCCCGGCCACCAGCTCCGCGATGATCCGGAGGGCCTTCGAAGCGGGCTGGGCCTTTGCCCTGACCAAAACCTTCTCTCTGGACAAGGTAAGAAACTGTGTTTGAAGTCACGTGTACCTGTCTCTCGTGGATTTTAATTCGGGCATCAGTGCGATACTGGAAAGGGTTTTCTGACCACGCGGTGATGGGTATTAAACTCCCAGATAAGACCGACGGTCAGCACTCGCTGTCCCCATTGCTCCTGGCCCCCCGGCCCAGGAAGGCGAGGTGGGCGGGACACTCATCGCTCACCTCGTCCAGTCCAGAGAGCACCCACAGCTTAAACACTACGGAAGCGGCCGTGTCCTTTAGTGGTCGCGCCGCGTGAGGTCTTACCTGTCTCCACGCTCGTCACTGTCCTCTGGTGTCCAGCTGCATGTGCACGGGGCTCACGCCCCCACCCCTGGCCGAGGACCCCAGGGGCTCGGTGTGCGCACGGCGTCCTGGGGTCTGGTCCACGTGGGAAGGGGCCCCGGCTGCGCGCCCTTGAGTTGGACTTGACATCGCGACTCGGGGCTCGCACCGTCAGTGGCCGAGGTGAGTGGGGAATGAACTGCACGTCCTGGGTGAGACCGATTTCTGCAGGTGCACAAGGCGTGAGAACTCGCGGTGTCAACGCCGGGTGACCCTGCCTGCCGTGCAGGGTCGAGTCCGCGTGTGGTTTTGGGTGAGAAAAGAGCAGCAGAAGGTGACGTTTCTTCAGTCTTTCTTGATACAGTTTTACTTGGGAAACCTGCTGATGCATTCAGTCCTAACTGGTAGTTAGTAATAATTAGTGTAGAAGAATGTGTGGACCTACTGGCTAGGAGAAGATTATCACTATTTAAGCCAGCCTTGTCCTTAGGCAAAGAAAATAACAGAGAACAAACACGCCCCATTAAGCACACGCTCTGCGCTGGGTCGTCTCACGGGGAGCGATAGCGGGCGTGATCGTGGCGCGAAGGTCACGTCTGTCCTCCTCCGGCCGCTGTGCCGGACACTGCGAGCCGGTGGAGTCAGGGAAACGGAGGGAACCCTGACGAGTGAGAAAAACCGGTGCGTGGAATACATGCTTTGTGAATACATTTATGTTGAAATAGCTGAAGGCAGGTTCTTTCTCAAAAACAGTATTGGCTGCACAGTTAGAAATCCTTTGATGAAACCAAGTATAAAAATAGAACACACTGAGCTCAGCTATAGAATATCACTAATCGATTGTTTGCAGTGTTGTGCAGTATTGATAATGTATTTGCCTTTGTTTCAATTCACCCTCGAGCAGTGACTTGGAAGCCAGAACCAAATGTTGAATCCCCCTGGGGAAACGGAGTCTCTCTGATCGCATTTGAGGACGTTGGTTACAGTATTTTAAAGTTTTTATGTGGGAGACAAACAGAGGTCGCTACTGGAGTACTACTGAAAAATTGTAGCCAAAAGTAAAGGGAAAAGAAGTGTTTGCTTTGAATTTGCTGTTTCCTTCGCTTGCAAAAACTTACTTCTGATTCATTGGAGACATCTGTCTTTTCTCTGCTGGTGACAGGCACGGGTTTGGGATGCCACCTCCTTCTGTCACCTGGCAGTGGCCGCCTTTATGAAGGTCGCCGACAGAAATCAGCGTGGACGCGGATGTCCTGCCGAACCTCTAATCTGTGTCTGACCTCTCCCTTCGGGGGTCTGGGGCGCCGGTTCGGACGGAGACTCAGGAACAAACGCAACCTCAGTTTGGTGCAGACACACACGGTGGGGGGGGGGGTGGGGGAGCTCTCTGACACTCACCGGGATGGTGGGAGAGACAGAAGGTTTGTGCAAAGGCCATTTCCAGCGCCTTCGCTTGAGCGCGGTGACCGAACCCATGATGCCGCCTCGGCGTCACGGAACACCAATGCCAAAAGCGGTGATTCCCCACACGTGATGGCGCGGGGGCGGCCCGTGGGTTTTCTAGAGAGCTGCTGTTCTTCTGGCTTCTCAGATGGCCCCGACCCGTGGCTACGCCTGCTGTGAATGTGGGATTGTCTTTTGAGCCTCTGCGCGTCCCCGTTGACGAAGTGGGGCGGGCGCAACTCGGCCGGATGCACACACGGTCGCCCCGCAGCCCCTCCCTGCAGATGCCCGTTCACACGGTGTATGTGGTGTATGTGCCACGCCATCGTGTGCGTGGCGTTACCGCGCAGCCATGTGCAGGAGCCTGGGTACAGTGTGTACACCAACCCTAGACTCTGCGGCTCGAAGGATATTAAAATTCAGAGTCTTGACATTTGAAATGTGGACGCTCTTCCCGTGACAGAGGTTATTCCGCGGTGCTTTGTTATCACATGAAACATTAACACTTCTCACAGCACCACCGTGATGAGGCACACCTTGCGGAGCCTGCACCTGACAAAGAAAGGAAGCGCTCGCCAGGGAGTTCGGGGAAGATTAGGGCCCCGGCCGCGCAGCTGCTGGGGGTGGGGTGAGCCTGCCCCCCGGCCCTGGGGCCCCCGTTGTCCCCGAGGACTGACAACCGAACGTTGCCCTGATTCCCACCGCAGACACGGGTGGGTGGGCACCGCTTCCCTTCCTCCTTGTTTTCGGAGGCGCTCGGAGAACACTTTTGATTTCCATCCCATATACATATATATTTTTTTTTATACTCCCGGCATTTGCCAAGGCCGCAGCGAGGTCTGATTCGCTGCCGCCACGGCAGGCCCCCACCCCCCGCCCCCCGCCGGAACGCCAGGGGAGACCTCCGCAAACAGAAACGCTGTCACTCCGTGCTGTGCAGTCTCCAAGAAACCCGCGTGTGCTTCTTCAGGGAGGCCCGTGATCGGCGTTTTAATGTCAGGTATAAAAAGATCCGTGTTTGCCTTTGTGTTAAATAACATCGGAGGTGGCTTTTATGCGCTGTGCTCTTCCTTGTCCAAGTCAGTCGTGCCTACCGCGTCCCGAAACCCCGGCCTGCTTTTTCTTGAGCTTCTGCGTGGGCTCTCGGATGAGGGTCTTTAAAATGCCATCACAAAAAGTATTTCAATGTAAGTATAAGTCACGTTTCTATAAATAATGTATTGCGTTCAAGTTTAAATTTTAAAAAGTTGGAAGGGAAATCGATCTGTCAAGCTCAGTTTAGGCCGAGCTGTCACGACAGAGCAGGGACAGGCTCCGTCTACCTGGGGACGCTGGAGGCCGTGCAGCGGCCGCTGGAACTAACCCCCCCCCCCCCCCCCCCCCCCGGCCAGCGCGCGGCTGTGCGGAGAGGGAGGCCAGACCCCCTGTGTCTGTCGGCTGTGCCGCAGCGTTCTCCTTCCCTCGTAGCTGCGTGCTCTAGCCCGCGGGTCCGGGCACCCCACTGCGGGCTGCACGCGCCGCGGTCCCCCCCAGCCGGGCTCCGGGTCCTGAACCAAGCAGGTGTCAGTGCTCTCGCCTGAACGCCGGTGCTTTATCAGCCCCTAAACCAGAGTCAGCCGCAGCAGGCGTTCGTTGTGCTTATAGGCCGTGTACAGGCATCAGCGTAAACGAGATCGGCTTCTAGTAAGAGAAGGGATGCACACATTTTATTTTGATCGTGTCCGGTGACTGGGCAAATAGGTGTACCCATGACGAGTCTCTCTCGACACAAACCACCAGGAGCGAAACGCAGAGAAATACTGAAGGTGCTTCGTTATTTCTTTGGGGTCAAAGTGTTGGTGGTGGCTGTTCTCCTCACACGCAGCCTTACACCACACCCCCGTTCAGAGTGCAGGAAGAGTTTGGTAAATGCTTCGGGAGTATCCGCGGTGCGAATGAATCAGTAAGCGGACGGGCAGGTTTGGGGCGGCAGCACGTGGAGGGCTGCCTTTCAGCCTCGCGCCCAGCCGGTCCCCGCGGGAAATGCCGTTGAAGGCGCCGGTCCCAGCCAAGGGAGGAAAGGCCGGCTCGAACTCTTCGTATCCTGTGTTGCTTTCCGGAGTATATTTAGGCGTCCGGGTCTGAAAATGAAAATGTCAGTGGGATTTCTAAATGCATGGGCTGTATATGAAGACTGAGGTTGTTGGGTGAGTCTTAAAGATGCAGAGAATTTTTGAAGAGACAGAGTAAGTATTGCACAGTTTTAGGAAGGGACATCAACAGTATCTCCAAGGTCGGGTGTCAACAGCCGAGACGGAAGAAGTGGACCCTGTTCTCGAGCACTGTGGGCGGCGGCAGGGATGCACTGGGTCCTCCAGGGCACAGTGCTGGCCCGGCCTGGGAACAGTCTTTTAGAAACACCTGCCCTTCGCTGACCGCACATTGCCCCCCCCCCCCCCGCCCCGTGTTCCCTCGTCCCGCCCTCCGGGATGTCACGGCATCAGGTGGCCCAACGTGTTCCCGTAAGTGAATGGTTGACCTTCAGGTAGGGTGCTTTTTCTCCCTCCTCTTCAAGGACAGAAACACCCTGGAGAGAGGCCAGCAGGCATGGGGAGGCGGCGCTGTCGGGGGAGGAGTCTGAACTGCGAGACCCCAGCGCCCGTCCGGAGCTGCCCCGAGATCACCTTCCGGAACCTGTTTAATGCCGTAGGTGGTGGGGGCTGTAGTAGTTATTCTAGATACACACGTATCGGCCATCGATCGAGTACTTACCACTTACAGCCACCGCCGGGTGTGCTTTGTAAGTCAGCCGTGGAACCTTCACCACATCCCTGTAAGGCAGTTGTGTTCTTCCCGGTGATGAGTGGGCTGAGGAGCTCGAGGGAGGTGCCTGGGACTGCGAGGGACGGTCATTGATTTGCTCCCAGTCACGTCCACGGGCCGCGTGGCTGAGCTCACGTGGGCAGCTCTGCTTCCTACGGCACCCGTGGTCGGCTGGAGGGGCGCCCAGGGGCAGGGAAGGGGCCGCACTCGCTTCTGGACGCTCCGCAGGAGTGGCTGAAACTGGGGCGAGGGCTGAGCCCCCCACGCTCGCGCTCTCCACAGTCTCCTCCTCTGGGAGAGTCGCTGGGGCTCGCGCACAGGCAGCAAGTGCCCTGGCGGGGCGGTGTGGGGGGAGGGGCACAGGAGAGGAAGCTGCAGGGCGGTCGAGAGGCAGACTCTGAAGTCACACGCTGTCACTTCCACCAGACGCTCTCTGGGCCGGAGCCAGTGACAAGGTGTAAGACGCACGCTCTGTCTCAGAAGTAGATGCACACCCTCTGCTTGTCCAGGGGACCAACAGCCAGACCGCGGCCCACGGGGACGACGGGGACGAGAGTGTAGCACAGAAGGGTGGTCCCCACCCCGGCTGCCGCCATTCACTCCCCTTCCACGTGCAGCACATACAGCCCCTTTCTCGTCTGCCCCGAAGGGGAGGGACAGGGAGGCAGAGAGGATTTTCGCGTCTGCCTTCTGGGAACCCGTCGTCGTCAGAGCCGGTCCCCTCCCGGGCCGCTCTGCGGCAGCCACACCGGCCCTGGTTCAGGTCCTCGGCCCGGCGGCCCCTCCCTCGGCCGGGCTGGGGTTTGCTGGGCCTGGAGGGTCCTCCCCTGGTCTTCACGGGCCGCCCCGCTCCTCAGGGTCCTCAGAGAGGTCTGCGGGCCCCCCGCCGCGCCCTCTTTCGGAACTTCGTTTCTCTGGTGGTTCCCCCTCACGGCGCTCATCACCCCGTGAGGTTAGTGTGTACTTGACCACTTCTGCGTCCACTTGTTGATTTTTCCGCCTCCGCCTCGAGGAGTGGACTCCACAGGAGGAGGGGTGCCGTCCTTCTTGCCCGCTGTGGCACGCCCAGGCCAGGCACCACGTCTGGCAGACCAGAAGGGCACGGGGCATGCTCATTAGGTGAACGGGTGAGTATGGGACTCAGACTTGAACTTCAGTTCCCAGCGATGACAGCTCCTCAGGTGCAGGGAGACAGCTCCGGGTCCTCACGGCAAGCCTTGCCCTTTTGTTTTTCTAAATAGCTGTGTTTTCCTCCCGGAGTAAGATGTGCAGCCCTTTCCCCTGTAGGCTGTCCGTTCTCCCGCGTGGGTTTCAAGGCACCCGTTTCAGTCCGCATGAGCTTAATTGGGAGGAAGTTGCCCATCAACCAGCGAGAACTCAGGAGTCGCGTTGTCAGGCCGAGAAATGCTAAAAATAATATTTGGACTTGTTAAGGAACATTTCACAAACATGTTACATAATATTTTGGAGCCTGGTTAAGACTATTTGGATTATTATACAAAAATATCACAATTACTCTTGCAACATGTTTTAGAAGGCCTTATTAGCAATAAAGATCTGGATGTTTTTTCAAGAGAAAATGAAACATTCCTTTTGCCATCGAGTCTCTCCGTCGCCTTGCCGCGGAAGTGCAGGGGACGGCAAACGAACAACCGTCCCATGTGGCGGCGTCTCCTCTGCCACAGCCCGAGTTTCGGATTCGGTCTGTAGTTCATTTCCATTTACTGAGCAGTGGCACCTGTGCACAAAAGCAAGGAGTCATAATTATGTAAACATACTCAGTGTCCTCTTCTGGGATTTTTTAAAAAGATTTTTTAAAATTTATTTTTTCAGAGAGAGAGAGGGAAGGAGAGATACATCAATGTATGGTTGCCTCTCGCACGCCCCCTACTGGGGACCTAGCCTGAAACCCAGGAATGTGCCCTGACTGGGAATCGAACCAGCAACCCTTTGGTTCTCAGGCGGGCGCTCAGTCCCTCCGGGAGACTTGGGAGTGTTAAAACTACAGATGATTTCCGTGTGGGAGTAGCTGGACTCTTCACCTGGTTGGGTGCGTTCATCGTGATGCGGCTCTCCCGTGGAGGTTTCGCCCACCGCTCACTCCGAGGCCGTTCTGCCGTCCGCCCCCCGAAGCGTGCTGGTCGCGTCAGCAGCAAAAGCAGGTGCGTGTGCACTTGCGGAACCGAAGCTAAAGCTTGCAGACTAGAGAGCAATGAAAAGCACGCCCGGTGTGTCTCCCAAGTTCTGACGAGTCGCCATGGGTAGCCATGCCTGGGATACGACGTGGTGGTTCCGCAGGAGACGTGCACCATGCTCCCGCACCCAGGTGGGCACTGGTGCGCTTCCAGCGCCCGCTGCGAGCCCCTCCGCTGCAGCCCGCCCGCGCGGGTCTAACCAGGTGCGTGATCACAGCTGTTTCGGTGGGCCTCTTTTTTTTTTCTTTTTGACCTTTCATTTCACATTTTGGGCTCGTTGACTGTGAGGCAGACCAGTCAATTTTCCAATAGAATTCCGTCCTCACTTCTTTTCCGTGTCAGGCTGTGATTTCACACTTGTTAATTAGTTAATCATTTTGGTAGTGTGGACAAGGGGAGGCTCAGACAGATCTTTTTAATAATATAAATTGATGTGTACAGTTTGATCTGGGGTGGCTGGTAGAAGAGCCTGGCTTGTCATGGAAAAGGTCCCTTACTCAGTTCTCTCTTGTTTGTTTTTTAGCCGTTAGTGTCGAGGTTAATGGAAAATTCTCCTGATTATGGCTAAAGGAAGTTTCCTTAAAGTGTAGTCCTGCCATTTAGAAAACGGATTCAACCCTTTTCCCGTCTCACGTAACTCTTTTGCAGATTTTAAATTTAGCTGGTTAAAAATATCCGTATCCTGAGCGTGTTTGGACGGCACCGTCTCTGGTTAAAGTGAGCGTGGCTGGAACGCCGGTGTGTCCTCCTGGCTTTCGCCGGCTCCTTCCTGAGTGTTCATGAGGTCTGTGCTCACTACTACCAGAGACGCTCTTTGCCCTTCCTTAAAGACTTTCAGTACCACACCCCGAGATGACCTCGCTGTCCGTTTTTTATTAAAGACACACATTTTGTGGGGAGACGTTCGGTTTCAAAATCGCAGTTGTCTGTCGCTGCTCTTCCTCCTGACCGGCCGGGGGCTGCAGGCTGCACCGCCACTGTCTCCCCAGCGGGGCGGGCCCCGGGGCTCGGGGCAGCGACCGGCTCCTCGGAGAAGCCTGCAGCGGAACTGCCTTGGTGGGCCCCGGCCAGCTGTGCCCCCAGCCCCCTCCATCCCCCACCCCAGGCCTTCCCTGGCTGCATCTCCACCAGAACTCGGTCCTCTGCCCTTTCCGTCCTCCTCCCCCTCCCTGCTCGTCAGGAAGTTTTCCACCACCTCCCACGTGTCTGGAGCAACTCATCCTTGCTTTTCTGCCACATTCGCCCTCAACTGAAGTTAAAATTCACCTAAAAACGTCACCGAGCCGTGTCGTTGATGAGCCTGGTGGTGCCCCGAGAACCAACACGAGAACCCACAAGGGAGCGTGCAGGAGGCGTGAGGGGCTGTTTCCCCCTCAGTTTCAAATTGTGGTTTTTACGGCCAGTCACACCAGCTGTTGTTACTTGAGTGCCACGGCCGTGTCCCTGTGTTCGGAAGCGAGTGTGGGGGCCGTCTCAACTTCCTGAGAACCACGCCCACCAGGAAACGACGCGGACCTCCGCACACTCACTCGTGCCAGGGGCCAGGGGGCCGCACGCCTGCTGTGCCTTTCTCGCAGTGTGCTGCTGATGCTCAGTGTGAATGTCTGAAAACTGAAACATGTAAAGATGACGTGTAATGTGTGAAGCACCAGGTCAGTGAGAGCAGCAGTGACTGTGGTCACAGCCTGCGTGCCACACCGCCGCGTTCACCGTGTTGTCACCGTCTGTCGGAGGGAGACGTTTGCTCTCCCCTCACCCTTCCCTGGGAAGGGCCCTCCATACCAGCTGCGCCCACCGCCACGCCCATCACTTCTCCCTGGACCCCTCCCCGCCCCCTCTCTCTACTGAGAGCCACCCAGGCCCCCTCTCCTGCGCCCTGGGTCCACCCCACGCTGTCTCTCACAAGGGAAGTCCCGCCGTGTCCCTGCTTTGCTTAAAACCCTCCAGTGGCTGCCCACCGCCCCCACGAGACCCGATGTCCCAGTCCCAGCTCCTGAGCCACGTGGCTCCTGCCTGTCTCCCGATGGCATCTCCCTCCAGTGTCGTGTCCCAGGGGGGCCCCAGCCCCAGGTCTTCCCCGGGCACTCCAGCCGCCCCCGACTTCACACCCGTGGCCTCCCAGGGTGGCTTCGCCTGGAATTGGGGGTTCTTCCCTCCAAAGGGAAACTAGAGAAAATCGCTGCTGATGGGAAGGGGTAAATGATATGAACAGAGTTCTGCTGTGATGAGAGGTTTACGTGTAGCGTTGAAGCTCACTGGATGCCAGAACAGGCGGATGACAACGAACCCGTGAAACGGTTCAGCAACGGTCACACAGCCTTCCCTTCTTGCTCCTTTCCGTTCACAGAAGGTTCGGCGATTTTTCAAATCATTCAGTATAATTCATCCTTGAAAATATTTCTGGAAAGGGAAAAAGATAAGGACTCGCTTTTCCTTATGGCTGTTGAAGTCTCCCTCGTCCCCAGTCTCGGAACCCTCAGAAAGTAGGAGGGGCTGTCGAGCGGCCGGAGTCCCCAGTGGGCTTTACGTGACGTACACGCGAGCTTAGAGGAAAACGTCCTAAACGTGCTCCTCCATGAAAAATGAGTAGGTGTTCGTGTAAATATGAAAGTACCAGTTGTGGTCCCTGGTTGCTGAACCTCTTCGGAGTTCTCGCTGCAAACCAGGAAATGCCCCCCCCGCCCTGGAGTGCCTGCCGCCCTCTCGGGTGGGATTTGTGTCTCCGGCGGTTCTTAGTGTCCAGGGGACTTAGTCAAGGAGATGTGCACACAGACAGAAATGCACGCCCCTTCCCAAGTGCCCCACCCCAAGAGTTCAATCCGAAGAGGGCCACGTGAAGACACGTCGACTCAAACGCGTGCCGAGCAGCAGCCGGTCCTGCTCCAGCGGGTGTCCCTGGAGCAGGCACCGAGCGTGTGCTCCGTGCCGGCGGCCCGTCTGCGGAACAGACAAGTTCACAAACAGCTCGATGCCTGGACGGGCTGCACATTGACTTTGTCCTGTGCCATCCCCTGTTACCCGCCTTCCGTCCGGTGCCGGGCCGCGGAGCGCCGAGGGTGTGTCGGAATGCGGGGAGACGGAACGGCTGTCACAGCAGTCAATAAGATCTGAGAGGTGTTGACTAATTGCCTGCTAATTACACAGTAAATTGTCTAATTAAGCTGATGGTTAATTAGGGTGCGCTCGCACAGCAGTCTGGTGGAATGTGTGTCTGGTGTCTGGGAAGCAGCCTGGGTAATTGGCGCGCTGGTAGCCTTGGCAGAGAGCGGGCTGGAAGGCTCGCTGCCGCGGATGACGGCGGAGGCTCGGGCGGAAACAAAGGCGTCGCCAGTTCTGGGCTGAAGGTTTCGTGTCGGCTCCGCGGCTGCTCTGACGTGAGCGACTGGCAGACGCGTCTGCAGCCGGAGCGAGTGGGGAAGGAGCTCAAACTGTGCTTCTGCGTGGAGGCCGGGCAGCGCCCGCGGCGCCTGGGTCAGCTCTGGTGCGCAATATCACGTTTCGTGACACGCACTTGGTGGTGCTGGCACAGGGACGCCTGGTTTTCCAGTCCTCACCCGGAGACACGTTTGTTGATTTGCTAGAGAGAGAGGGAGGGAGGGAGGGAGGGAGACAGGGAGGGCGGGCTGCTGCCCCAGTGCGCACCCCGCCCGGGGCTGATGCTGCCACGGCTGAGCTACCCCCAGGGCTGGGTTCTTCTCCGAACACATGTTGTGTCTGGTATTCATGTACAAAAAAAAAAAAAAAAAGATAATCTCATGCTTCTAAGGAAAATGCCTCTTTTATAAAAATATAAGAAGATTAATATGACTGATTAGAAGACATAAAAACGTTGAGTTCATTTTTTAATTTTGAACTGATGCATCACCCTCTGCTACAACATATTAGACATGATACAGGATGTTTGGGTAATACTTCAAAGAAATAAAGAAACTTTCCTTGTAACGAGAGAATTTTAGGTTTATCCTCTACCAGGGGTCCCCAGCCCCCAGGGCTGTGGTCTGGTAAGGTGCTGGCCCGCGGCCTGTTAGGAGCCAGGCTGCACGGCCGGAGGCGAGCTGCAGGCCAGCGGGCAAAGCTGCCCTGGCATTGCCGCCCGAGCTCCGCCTCCTGCCTCCTGTCCCCCTCCCTTCACCCCCAGGCCCTGGAGAAGATTGTCTTCCCCGAAAACCGGTCCCTGGTGCCAAAAAGGTAGGGAGGGGACTGCTGATACAGACAATTTGCTGTGCAGTCGGCTTTTGCTTTCAATGCAGTGAAACGTGAGAGCAGGATATGTCAACGCCTCACTGAGTGTCCCTCCTTCCTGAGTGGATGTGGGTGCGTCTGAGGGCTTCATCTGAAAGACTCGAGGCCTTTGAGCACGGAAGGCTGAGGACTTTGCTCTGTCCGTGCACCTTAGCGCCAGGGCACCTGAGCTCTGCTCACAGGGTCGTTGGTGGCTGAGACCCACAGGTGGGAATCCACCCTGTAAACAGAGTACGCTGGCCCCCCGAGGAGCGCGGGCCCTTCACGGGGAAGGTGGGCGCACGCCCAGCGCCCCTTCGTGGGCGGCCGGGACACTCAGGACCGCCTCCACCCCCATGTGCGCCAGGTCCTGGCGCTCTCGGAGGGGCTGGAAACGAGACTTGGGGTAAGACAATGCGCTGCAGTTGAAACAAAAGGCCGTGGGCACCAGGAACCTCGGACGCACACCTCTGTGTTCATAAAGCAAGATGCGATTTTCAGCGTGTGAAAGGCAGGTTTCTAAGAGGCGAGAAGGCCTTAATACGATCACAGCACTCCTACCTGTTTTGCTGCTTTCTTAACAAACAGAGTGTGTGCCTGTGTGTGGCTGGGCAGGGACGTGTGTGTTTGTCCCCGCCGCTCTCCCTGGAGGATTTGGGTCTGTGTGTGTCCTGCGTGCTTTTCAGTAGCACGGGAGAAATACACACACACTCTCCAAGTGTCTTTGCGTTGGCAGTAACCTTGGAGATACATGTGCGGCCAACAAAAATATTTGCTGTCTTAACAGAAAGGTGTTTTTCAACCCACTTTAAAGCAATACGTTATAAAGTCACAAATATTTTTTTAGAAAGGTGTAAAATAACAATAATCTTTATTTTGAGAATAAAGCAAAACATATTCATTTCATTTAGAGACTTAGGCTATAAAGCCTTGGAAGATTTATAAAGAAATTATACAAAATAGAAGGAAAATGAACTTACCAAAGGAATGGGAGGCTAAACCCTGAAATCGCCTCTTTAAAAGCACTCCTCCTGAGGGAGAAGGACCAGGCGGGGGTCGGCGTAGCCGCTCCAGATATCCTGTATTTTGATCTTCTCGGTTTTTCATTTTATTCCTCAGAGACAGGACATAAATGCTTTTTATCACTTGTTGTAAGTAACAGAAGTTGGCATAAAAAATCAGGTAGGTCTGTCTATGACTGCATTTAAAGGGAAGGGACATTTTTTTTTTACCAAACAGATTTAAGAAATTTTTTTTTAGGTTGACACACACATTTCATTTTTTTTCTGTTGAGTTAAAATGTGGGTAGTTTCCATTAATATGTAGCTATTACAAGAAAAATGTTATGTATCCTGAGATCCTGCCATCATCTGCTAAGAACTTCTTGTAACACTTTATGCTTCACTCTTTAAACAAACATATATGTGCCCTAGGCATGTGCATGTGAGAGACATGGAATCAGTTTCTTTTTTAGTTTCTTAGAAAGTTTCATCCCTGCAATTTAAAGATACAAGAGCAAAGAAATACGGTATTTAGCAACCTTAGCCATCCACCCCACTCTAGACTTATTTTGCTTCCCTTTACAATTTACATTATGTAAAATTCACTCTTTTAAAAATACACGTCTCCATGGTGTCTCGTATATTCGAGGGATGTGTGGGTCTCATTATCTAATGGGTTTCAGAACGTTCCCGTCACGCCAAAAAAGACCCCACACCCACTGGCAGCCTCCCGACTGCCCACACCCCACAGCCCGGGACGTCGCTAATTTGTATTCATGTCCCTGGATGCGCCTGTTTGGACCTTTTGTGCAAATGGCATCACAGAATACGTGACCTCATGTGTCTGGTTCTCTTACTGGACATGGTATTTTCAGAGAGCATCCATGTTGTAGCATGCATCCATGTCGTAGCATGAACATCCATATTGTATGCATCTATGTTGTGGTATGAGCATCCATGTTGCATGAGCATCCATGTTGTGGCACAAACATCCGTGTTGTATGAATGTCCATGTTGTAGCATGAGCATCCATGTTGCAGTGTGCATCAACATGTCGCTCCTTTTTGTGGGTGTTTTACATTGTGTTTATCCATTCATTGGCTCTTGGATATTTGGGTTTTCCCTACTTCTTGCCCATTACAAGTGGTGTCCTGTTGAATTTTGAGGTACACATTTTTTTGAGTGGATGTGTGTGAGTTCTCTGGAGAAGGCACCCAGGAGAGGAGTGGTTGGGTGAGGCAGCGACTCCCTGTTTCTCCCTTTGGTGAGCTGCACCCAGTCCCCAGCCCGCCGGCAGTGTGTAAGGTCAGGATCTCCTCACGCGCTCACCTGCGCTGCGTGCGGGCTTCTCCGTGATGGCCATCGGGAAGAGTGGGAGGGAAGGGGCTTCTCAGTGTGGCGTTGACTCTAGTGTCATCGGCGGCTAGAGTAGTGAAGACACGCGGTCCCAGCGGTTGCCTTCATATCCTTAATCACGTGTCACCGTGACAACCAGTGGGTATCGAGTCTACCCCTTGTCGTCCCTCCATCTGGTTCCAGAGTGTGTGGGCATCAGTCGAGCCTGGCCAGGCCCCTGGAGGCCGGCCCGAGAAAGTCAGGGGCGGAGTCTGGGGCGGGGTGGAGGCTATCTGGGGAGCGCAGCCGGTTTGCTGCGGGGCGGGGGGGGGGGGGGGGGGGGGGGGGGGGCTCCTGCCTTGGCACATGCTCAGAGTAGTCTCTTCCTGCTGGGTAATTCTCTCGGCTCACGGGGATGCGGAAGCATCCGTGCCACGCTGGGAGCACAGCGTACTGAACTGGAGGCCTGAGGAGAGGCAGTCGCTGGCGCAGGCGAGACCGTGACTCCGGGACTCCAAGTCGGATGTGTCCGCTGTGCCTGGTCAGTGCACCGGCAGATCCGGCAGCGGCGACGCTGAGCGCTGCACAGACGGTCCTGGGCACCTGCTCGGTCTGAGAGCTCTGCTTGCAGGTGAGGGGACTTAAGTCAACCACCGGTTTTGTTCCAGTTTGTGTAGGTGGCCACAGGGCCTTCTCAGACCTCGAGCTGCGTCGTCTCTCGTACGTAACTGGATTGTCTCTGCAGCTCTTTGTTCACCGTCGTGGTCGTGGACGGTGGGAGGCGGCTCCGTTACCTGGCTGAGTGAGCGCTGCACGTGGGCTGGGGATGGGGCGCGGAGGCCCTGACTCCCTGGCGCCTGCAGGTGCACAGGCCTGGGCAAGAGATGCCCTCGACCGGGCTCACGGCCGGAGCAGAGCGAGCCTACGGAACAGGTGCAGAGGAAACTGAAGGCGGGTGGGGGGTGGGGGGTGGGCATAGCCGTCGTGTTAAATTAAAGACGTGCGGAATATACACAGGCCACTCCCCTGGGCTGGCAGGTGGCCCCCTCCACACCTGAGTTCCCGCCTCGGGGAAGCAAACCCCACGGGGCCGGTTTGCTGGAAGGTGCATTTTCCATGTGCTCACACAGAGATGGTCACTGACAGATCCCAGGAGCAGGAGGGGGCATGGGGAGTCTGGGGAGGGACAGTCCTCTGTCCTGGGCGTGGGGGACAGGCGCTGAGAACAGGGCAAAGCAGCAGCCACAGTGTGCCGGGGTGGGAGCCACTCTGCACAAGCTCAGCTCTCACCAGCCGTCACTCCGGCCAAGGCAAAGCCGGGGACTCGGGCCGGAACCCTAAGCCCAGGTCCTGGTCCCAGTGTCCGGGTGTGGGCCTGTGCAGGGTGGAGATGCTGTGAGGTGCCTGGCAGCAAGCAGCTCAGAACCGCTCTTCTGTCGCCGTGGCAACCGGGGGCCCCGAGCTGCCCAGGGAGGAAGCGGGGGGCAGGAGCAGCTTCGGCTCCCTGCGGCGGCTGGTCCCCCGACACCTGGGCCGCAGTGGGGGTGTCTGTGTGCTGTGCCCCACGAGGCAGGACTTCTCCCCCGAATCCAGAGGCAGCGTCAGTGGCGGTTTTTACTCTCCAACTGTAATTACTTCAGATATTTGAAAAGGAAAAGGTCATCCTAATACAGGAGCCGCCGTTATTAAACTTGAACTGAAAATGTTAATAATTTTCCAGATGAGGTACTAATGTAGAGTTCTAAAGTTTGAACTCTATTTAATTATTCTAAAATTAAATCTAAAACCAACATCTAAAGGGGAAAAGTTAAATAACAGAGCAGGATGTTAAATCAATATGATTAATTAACTTGATATAAATAACTTGGGCATTGCTGTGTTTATCTGTGAATCATTTCCTGAGGCCCCAGCTGCAGAAGAAAATCTTAATAACGGCGACGATGACAATGACAGTGTCGCCCTGCCCCCCAGCTGAGGTGTCGTGACAGATTCTTAACCAGCCGCCTCGGGGCATTGCACGCACTGCAGTGCGGGTGCAACGGTAGCACAATCAGTAATGATAAAAGCAGCCGTGGAACACACCCTTTAGGCGCAGCCCAGAAAGGGAAGTTTGGTGAAACCACGCGGCCTCCCGTGGATCAAGCACCAGCGGGCTTCATGCACGGAAGCCCACACACTCCCCTTTGGACCGGTCATTGCCGGCGGGAGAGGGCGGGGATGGACGCCGGGACACAGGCAGGGGGCGCACTTTCGCGATCGATTAGTTGGGGAAACTGCTCTGGCTTCCTTCCCCGTTGCTCCCGCCCCCTCCTCTCAGATGGCGCACTGGCCACTCCTGTGGCGTCGGTCACAAAATCCAGGTCGTACGCAGATGTCTCCGGCCCCTACACCGACGCCCGCCACCCAAGGCCTCGTTGGCACCCAGACCGAGGCAAGAACCCCTCGCGGTTGTCTGGAGGGCCTGACCTCCATGGTCTCTCCCGACAGAGGCCAGCGCACTTATTTCCAACCAACGTGTCTCCCCACGGTGTGTCCGGGCACGTGCACCCCCCGCCCCGCCCCCGCAGGAGCCAGCTGGCACCCCTCGGCTGCCCTGCAGGACCCTCTGTCGCCTGGCCCCAAACGCAGCTGCTGCTCCTGCTCTTCAGCCCTCATTCCCTCCCACCTTTGCGCAAACAGGCAGTTTGACAAAGGAAGTCCTAAGAATGTTTTAAGTTTAAGTGCTGCGTCGCAACCTTGCGCAGTTTCTCAGACCCCACACGTCCTCGTTACGAGCTGGTCTTCAGCGTGCTCGTGCCCGTGGGCTCCAGCCCGCGCACGCCCCGCCGATGCGTCCTGCGCGCCCCCTGCAGGCTCCGCCGCGGCCCTAGCCCCCAGCCCCCAGCCCCTGGGTCTGCAGCGAGCTCGGCTCCCCGAGCCCTGCCCACATCTTGCCCATCAGGAACTTCAGCCGCCCTCAGGAGTCCATCAGGATGTCTCTCTCCCTCAGCATTGTGTTCCCATGAGCCTCTGGGGCTCTGGAGCCGGCTGCGTTAATAGGAGGAAGACAGACAGACGCTGCGGGGGGTTGCAGCTCTGCCACCAACACGCTAGGTCGCCTTGTGAAGTGAGGTCGGCGACGCGGTCTGCCAGCTCCTCTCAGCTCTGCCGTGCTAACTGTTTAATTTAATTGGAGCGGTTTTATTTTCCTGTGCAGTTCATTATCCAAAAACCAGACCAGCGTTGGGTATCCATTTGCCATTGTGCATATGTTATATATTAGGCATTCAGAAAGCCACAGAGATGAAGATTTTATTCATTTATTTCTAGAGAGAAAAGGGAGGGAGAAAAAGAGGGAGAGAAACATCAGTGTGTGGTTGCCTCTCGTGCGCCCCCTACTGGGGACCTGGTCCACAACCCCAGCATGTGTCCTGACTGGGAATCAAACCAGCGACCCTTTGGTTCACAGGCCAGTGCTCAATCCACTGAGCCACACCAGCCAGGGCAATTTTCTTTGTTTCTACTAGAAGCTCAGTGCGGTTGATGCCGGGATCCCCACTGCGTGGGTAAACTGAGGCTCCCCAGTCTCCGGGTTCCTGTTCCCTGCGTCCTCCTCACTCGCAGACCGGCGCCATGAGCGCAGCAGACACTCCGCAGGGCTGAGCTCCGCTCGTCCATTGTAGGGTTTCTTTCACGTGGAAATGCATGACCTGCCAGGTGACAGAAGTCCATCTGTAGTATTTTCTGGGCATCATTTGGTTGCACGTTGCATTTAAGTGGCTGTTCGTCTTCAGAGAAGAATGAAAACCTTGGTGGGAGACTGGCCCCTGTCTGACTTCCTTGTGTTACGGGGCCAGCTCTCCCCCTGCAGGCCCCCAGCCCCCGGGGAACCTCAGCCCAGGAAGGCTTTTGTGTCTCGGGGGGTCACAACCCCCAGTTCTTGACAAAAACGCCCCCACCCCGGTGTTCACCAAGGCTACTGACAAGGCGACAGCAGGTTCATGTCAAGGGCCTGCAGGAGCGCCGATGACCCTGGACTCGCGCCTTCATTTCTTAATGTTCTTAAACCTTAGGGATGATTTCAGGAGCAGCGGTATCACTGCGCGGCGTTAGTCCCGGGGACCGCCGCGCCGCCCCCCCCCCCCCCCAGCCCAGCACCGCATTCATGGGGGGTGGGGGGCCCGCATTACAGTCGACGCTGAGACCACGCAGCCTCCTTGGCGTTGCGCCCCGTGTTCGCATTTGCTGCAACCGTCTCGGCACAGCGCGCTCCTCCACTCTCTGCAGGGGAGGGCGCCACGCCCGGCGGAGAAGCGCGTTTTTCAGGAGCCCTGAAACGAAGTTGTCGGTGCTGAGAGACGTTCTGCCCCGGACCAGGGAGGGGGGCAGAGATCAAACCGGGGAGCCCCGCCACTCCGAGGAGGCGGCTCCGCGCGGGGTTTCCTCCTCGGTCAGCGCGTCGCCTGCAGGGGGCGCTGGCGCTTCCACTCCGAGCCGCGCCAGGGTCTGCCTGGGAGCAGCGGACGGGCTCCCGCTGCGGCCGGCTTTATCGATCTTTTCGAATATTGAAGCAGTATTTCAAGTGGATTCTGCCAGAGACACTCCTGGGCGGGGGGTTTCAAAGGTAACTTGGTGTCCGAAAGCCTGTGTATTTCAAAGACTTGCGGTCCTTTGCATTTCTTCAGACTCGGGTTGATTGGAGTAAGATGGTTATTGGCTTCAGGGCTGTCGCAGCAGATCGTCGCTGCGTGCGCGTGAAACAGGCGCTTGCAGCCTGCGCCCTCGGCGATGCGCGGTGCACGGTGCGCGTGCGGACTGCGGTGCACTGGCGAGGTAGATCTTCCTTCGGAAACAAAGCCGGTTGTGAAATGAAGGAAAACATACTGTGGTTTGCGTGCATAGGAGGTCACGTAGGAGGCCAGGAGTCTAGGCGAGAGCTAGCTAACTTGCCGTGATGGAGCAAGCACGGCGCGGTCCTGTAAGCGTGGATTTTAATGGAGCGCCTCGGACCGCGGTCTGCAAACAGGCAGGGGATCGCGGCTGCGGAGATTTCCCTGAAAATCGTTTCAGGTCTCTCACCACGGTCGACACTCACTCACATCTGAATGGGAAATGTTTTGACAAGGAGCAGGGTTACTGACTGCTGTGTGTATGCTATGCAGGTATTCACAGTGTGTTTCTACTTAAGGAAAAAAGTGCTACTTAAAAATTACATTGTCTCAGAACGGTTCGGTCTGCACTCATTCCACAAGCTGAAGCCCTACTGAAGTCAGTGAGGGCGGGGAGTGCAGATTGGTGGCCAGTGTGAGCTTAATGGGGGGGGGAGTTGCAGCATCGCGGTTTCTGCCGTCAGGTGTCACGTGGCATGGATGCTGTGCCCAGGGGAGAAGTTTGAAAGAAAACCTGGTGTTCCCCCCTCAAGAAGTAGAAATGAATTAAAAATATGGGATTAGAAGAGACCTTTTTGAGGCTTTAGGACCTAAAAGGGAAATCTGATACTGCATACATGAGATGTATCCATAAGTGCTGTTAATTTTTTTTTAATTTTTAAAATTTGTATTTATTGATTCTGAGAGAGAGAAGGAGAAGCACCAGATGGTTGCTCCGCTCACGGATGCACTCACCGGTAGCTTCTGGCACGTGCTCAGGCCAGGGAACCCGCAGCCCTGGTGCGTCGGGAGGATGGTCCCAGGGGCCGGGCCATGCACCCAGGGCTCAGCCCCTGCAGTGTTTAAGCCAGCGCTGAGGTGCCTTCCCTGCGACAGAGACACCGTGACAGCTGGCTGCAGAATCTGACGTTGCTACTTTTAGGATCTGTGTTTAATCAGAGGGTGCAAGGCCCACGGACCAAACTCTTTTGTAGCGTTCCCTCCACAGCCCCTGAGAACTTCGTCCCGTGAACAGTGTGATTGCAACAGCTTGTGGGTTCTCGTGACGTAGAGCCTCTGGTCTAACCTCACCACAGCTCTCAGAAATGAGAGTTTTACATCTTCGCATCCTGTTGTCTAATGTTGTTATAATTAAGGAAACCGTCCCACAGGAGTGAGTAAATGATTCAGGGTCACGTGGCTATTAAATGGTGAAGCCACAGTTTTCACTGAGGTTTATCTAACCCCCAAACCAGCAGTACAATGCTCTTTCCCATCTTCTTTAAAATGTTACTTTAGAATGCATCGAAAGCAGCCTAAAAAGAGAGCTAAGACACAGACGAGCAGCGAGCCCTCACAGGTACACAGTATACACGGTGTTTACTTTGTGTGTGTTTACTCTCAGGGCTAACACCGCTAGTATCTGCTTCCTTTCCGGGTCCATTAGGTGCTTTCCTCATGGAAAACAAGTTTTCAAATCTGTAAAAAGATAAAAAGAAGTTTGTTACATATAATAAAGGGGGCTATTCAACAAGAAGATACAATGTTTGTAGACATTTATGCACCAAACGTGTGAGCACCTGAATACATAAAGCAAGCACTGACAGACCTAAGTGAAGAAATAGACAGTGATACGGTACTGGCAGGGGATGTGACAACCACCTGTATCTCAGTGGGTACATCTCGGAACATACATTAAGGAAATTGGCCGTAAATGGCGTGTTACATCAGATGGACTTAGATACTTACCTAACAGTCCATCCGGAAGCGGCGCGAGACCAGTGAAGTGTGAGGAGCGACACTGCCAGTTACAGGGTGCGGCAGAAGCTGCCTCAGAGGGGTGTTCATAGTCACAAGCGCCTGCCTCGAGATACAAGGGCAGTCCCAAAATAGCAACGTGATTTTACAGATCGGGGAACCGGAAAAAGAAAAACAGTTCAAAGTCAGTTGCAGGAAGGAAATAACAAAGGCTAAAATGGAAATAAATGGAATAGAGACTCAGAAAGAGAAGAGATCAGTGAAACTAAGAGCGGATCCTTTGGAGAGATAAGCAAAATGATGGATCTGTAGCTGGGCTCATCAAGGAAAGGAAGAGAGAGGATTCCAATAAATAAAGTGAGAAATAAAAGGGGGGAGGTGTTACAGCCGATACAGAAAAGTACGAAGCACTGTGGGAGACTGCTAGGAACAGGTGCACACCAACAAATTGAACAACTTAGACAAATTCCCTGAAAAATACGCCTCGCAAGACTGAGTCATGATAAAGTATCTGAGCATATCCCTCACCAGGAAAGACATTAACTAAATCACTAATCAAAATAATCAAAACCCTCACATCAAACAGAAGTCCAGGGCCAGGAAGCCTCACCGGTGAGTTCTCTTCATGAGAAAACTCTTCATTATTTTGGGAACTCACCAGTGAGGCTTCCTGGTGAATGAAGAACGAGAGAATTCTCTTCATGAGTTTTCAGAACTTTTCCAGCAGCTCACACACACCCAATAATACATACAAGACCATCCATGGCCTCCCCCCCACTTCCAGCTCTGATGTTACCAATTTTTCAAGTATTTTGCTATATAGCAAAGCCATACTGGGGCAGTGGCGTCTCCTGGTCATCACCCGCGCCTTCCTGTCTGTCGGGAAGGTCGGGCGGTGTTCACGTCGCTGGGGACGCTTCCTTCTCTCCCTCCCTCTGGGGGACGACTGTGCGTACCCTCCGACTGTCTTTCTCGCCCCCCCCCAAATAATAGGGAAATACTGACCACTTTTTCTATCGAATCATTTGCCTGTCACATTCGAGGAGTAAGCTTGTACATAGTAATCTTAAACATATCTTTTTATGTCATTTACTTTTAGCCTGCTCTTTATAGCTTTTATGCTCCGAAGTTTGCCTTTGGCAAAGCATTGCGCTGCTCCAGGTGCAACATCAGGCAACACCGAAAGCGTTTTGAGAGAATTTGTCTGCTCTCTGCCTCACCTTTCACGCCATTCTTTTTATTTTCTTCCTCTAAGCAACTACTTTTGACTCTTACTGCTTTTTAGTTTTTTCAGTCCATGGTTCTGAATAATTCTTGCCTTGACATTTTTTAGACGTTCTGTACTGACTTCCTGCTGCATTTCCTGGGGATTTGGGTCTCGGTTATTGATGCTGACCCTCCCACGCCCGTGTACGTAGTGTTCTCTGTCCACTGGAGTGGCGTGCGCTGTCTGTGTTCCCCTTGTCTTACACACGTCTGTCTCCCGTGGACTTCGTACTTGTACAGGGGACACACCCTGTCCACTCCCGCCTCCGGCCGCACCGTCTGTGGACGTCTGGGCTGGCCATCGGCGGGAGTCCGCTTGTAGCCATCCGACCGGCTGTTTGAAGTGCGTGCCTGCGGCCAGCAAGTTGCGGACGTTACTGCCTGCACGACCAGCCCGATCCCCCGCTTCGCCTCCGAGCCGGATCTCCAGCCGCACCGGCCTCTGCCGCGCTCCCCGCCCACGCGGGCCAGCCGCCTGTAATCGTCAGCCCCTCCTGCGCGGACGCATGCGCGGTGCCCTGTTGGAGACCGCGTGAAGGCTTGCAGCTCTGCCTCCTGCCGCCTCTGTACGGGGGCGCCGACCGCGCGGTGCTTATGGTGACCCGCTTGCCTAGGGGTCTGACCGACGCCACTCGGTGAGACCTTGCCTTGCGGCGGTCGCTGCCGCGCCACACCTTGCCTCGGTATCAGAGCCACTCCGTTTCTTCGGATGTTGTCGTTTCCAGAGCAGAACGCTTCGTAGGGGCCCGAGTGGAAGCGCCCCTTGCCGGCCCGTGTTAGCTCACCGATGCCGGGCGCCGCAGCGCTGGGACGGCCCGTTTCCTGCTGCAGCGCCCAGGGGGCCTCGGCTCACGGCCCCCCATGCTGTGTCCTGGCTGTACCTGGGGTGCAGCACGTGCTTTCCTGTCTCCCCCGTGCCCACCAGCAGCCCGGCACGTGCTGGCCCTGGCCCCCTCGTGCCACTGGTGACAGTACTGGCCGGGCTTGTTCTCTGCTGTCCCCCGTCACCGGGCGGGGGGGGGGGGGGTGCCCTCTGACCTGGGAGTCTCATCTGCCATCACTCTTTCTTTCTTTTTTTCTTTTTTCAAGATTTATTTATTTTTAGAGGGGAAGGGAAGGAGAAAGAGAGCGAGAGAAACATCAGTGTGTGGTTGCCTCTCCAGTACCCCCTACTGGGGACCTGGCCTGCAGCTCAGGCATGTGCCCTGACTGGGAATCGAACCAGCAGCCTTTTCAGCACTCAATCCACTAAGCCACACCAGCCAGGGCTGTCATCACTATTTCCTAACTTCATTTTGGGCTGGCTTGTCGCTTGGTTTTCCAAGGCAAAATGACAACAAATGAACAAAAAAGAATGAGAAAAAAATACAGCAGTGACCTGCTGTTGCCTAATATTTCTCGCTGCCATGTCACGCGGGGAGAATGAGGAAAGACAATGTCGGAGGACAAGGAAAGAACAATGAAGACGCAGCACAGAAGAAACCCTGGAAATTGTTCGAGACAGCAGGAGTCGAGAACTCTCTTGTAAACGTAACAAAAGCGGGTTCCCTGATGCAGCTGTCCAACCTCCATCACAGAGAGAGAGAGGGAGAGAGAGAGAGAGAGAGAGAGAGAGAAAGCGGTGACAGCGGCCGCCGTGAGAGACCCAAGACAACAAACACCAAAAGGGGCAGGTGGGGTCGTGCCAGAAGATTCCAGAAGCACAGGAAGTTCAGACCTGGGTCGGATGCTGGACGGCGACAAGGAAGCACAGACACTGGCCAGAGGAGAAGCAGAGGGAAGCGGGAGACCCAGAGCGGCAGACGCCTCTGACGAAGACCCCTATGGTTGGGGGGGCGGGGGGGGGAGAACCTGTGACTCTGGGAAGCCGCCCAGGGAGCATCTGGAGGAGGCCGGGCACCGGTGTCAACGGGATACCCACAGAGTTCCCTCAGGCCGCAGAGGCCAGCGCTGTCCAAACCCCAACAAGAACACGCCGACAGACACAGAGGACAAGGCACGGGCTGACCCTTGCAAGTGCAGGCCGAGTCGCTGTCTGCAGCAGAGGACATGCCCCGGGGCGCAGCGGTGACCCCAGGACCCCCCTCTCATCTCCCGGGCAGGCCGAGGGAGGCCCCGGGCGATGCGGCGTGGGACGCGCCCGGCGTTCCGGTGGATCAGAGAGGCAGGAGCCCCGAGGTCCAAGGGCAAAGGTTTGCCGCTCGCTAGCGCTCCGGAGAATTCAGGGGCAGGCTGGCCTCTGTGTCACAGGCCCCAGCGCAGCCGCCACCACCGACATGGTTCCACCGGCAGAAAGCAGCGACGATCCCAAACAACCTCTGTGGAAGAAGGACGTGCCGGAGCGGGGCTGCATTTGAACTTCAAGACGACAGACACGATGGCAGCTGCAGGCCAAACGCACAGCTCCAACATGGACGGTGGCAGCGGCGGCACCGGTAGGGATTCTGGCATGGCGGGAGGCGTTGCTTCTCGTTGTCCAGCGTTTCGGGGTGCTGCTCAGGAGCACCTTTGCAGGAGGAAAGACAGAGGGAAGAGCAGGAAGGTGCGATCATTGCGTCGGGGGAGCAAAGCAGTTTCAGAAGTTCGCAGACTACTTCTCAGGGACCCGATGGGTGTCAGGTGACTCCTCCAGGTCTGGGGAGGTCGGGAAGACCAGGCGTCCCCTGGCACGTTGTCCCCTGACTGGTGCCAGGGTGCAGGTGGCGGGGTCAAGGCTGGGAATGGCGGTCGGGCACACAGGGAGCCGTGTCTGCTGCGTTTGGTTTCTCTGGAATTTGCTTGGCTGATAATTTGACATTGAGACTAGTTAATTTTTTGTTGTTACAAATAATGCTCTAAATACTACCGTGTGCACGTCTTTACATGCTCTGTGACTCACATCTGAAATAAATCCCTAGAAATGAGGTTGTGGTTCAAACAGAAAATTTTACAGCACTTCCTGTTACCTACTTCTTTCAGCTTTTCCAGTGTAAACTCTGTTAACTGTCCCTGGATTTCCCCGTTTCTTCAAATTCTATGAATGCACAGCTTTGCCATTAAAACACATTCTGATTTGATGTGTACATAATGAGCTACCATTTTAACATTTACTTCTTCGGCTACTAATGAGGTAAAGTGATTTTTTATTGTTTCATCTTTAATTTTTCATGTGGATTTCTATTTTGTCAGGCATTTCTATCTTTTGACCATTTCCCTAGTAGAGGGCTCACCTCTTTCTCACTGACTTTAAACCCTTTGTCCTCACGCATGTCCGCTTTCCCCCACAGACGCCGTCTCTGGGCTGGAGTTGGGAGAGTCAGCACCCAGCAGCTCCCTTGGCTGGGACAGGGACCCGGGGCAGGGGCAGGTCTGTCCAGGGTGCAGAGCGACCAGAGGGGTGGGCAGCCTGAGTCTCGGGCACGACTTCCTGACCATGCTGCCCTGTGGGCGTGCGTGGGTACGAGACAGGAGGCCGACCGGCTGAGGACGGGCTCGGGGACACCGCCAGTCCAGTCTCTGTCACCTGCTCGTCCAGGCTCCCTCCAGGGCGGAGACTTAGCTGCCCCCTCTGATGCAGCTGCAGCTCCTCAGCGACAGATCCCTTAGTGGCCACACTCAGTGGAGGAGACCTCAGCAGGACCCTCGTGCGCCTCGGATGGGGCCCGCATTCCTGGAGCTGTCGTAGCGAGGGACATGTGGCCAGAGGTCCAGTCTTGGGGCGTCTCTGAGGCCAGAGAAGACAGAGGTTAGCAAACCCAGGCCCACGTGGCAGATGTGGCACCCTCCTGTGTTTCGGAAGCACAGGCCTCCGGGGGCCCAGCCACACCGTCCGTCTGTGCCGGTGCCTGACAAGTGGCCCTGGTCGCTGGAACGGAGCCCGTTATCCCTAACGCATTCTGAGGTCTGGCACTGCGGTGTCTTTGTCCGCCTGGGGGTCTTTGTTTTGTTTTGATTTGCGTTTATAAGACCTGTGAAGCCATATGGATCACCTATTAAGCAAAACATCCTTTATGAAAGTAAAAAAAAAAAAACCCAGAACAACTTCGGAGGACGGAGGCAGGAAGTTTTTCAAATGTCCTTCGGTTTCGCATTCGCCTTTGCTCAGAGGAGACTTGTGCAGGGGGGGGCGGAGTTCAGCCTGGCTGGGGAAGCACTCATTGTTCCGAGGCTAATTTCAGTCTGTGATAAAGATTGCTTTTTGTGTTCCGTTGAATGTGATACCCAGTAATTGTTTGTCAAGGCCGAGTGCTGTGGTCCGTAATACGCTTATTCAGTGGCGTTCTGTTGTTATCACACAAGGGCCCTAATGTGCGTATGAAAGAATGTCATTGAGGTGGAGTATTAGAATTGTAAGAAACACACTTTCAACTTCACAGGCTTCACTTACATTGGGGGACGTTGACTTTGTACGTTTACTCGAATGATTACGTGTGAGCGGAACGACTTCACAGATCGTTGGCACAAGTAAACTTTTCCCCCTCCTGTTCACCACATCTTCCCATTTTCAGCAATAGGATAGTGGTGGGCAGGACTTTCCTACAATAGCCAAGTGTGTGTGTGTGTGTGTGTGTGTGTGTGTGGAAGCGATTTTAGTGAGTTTCAGATTATTTTTTAAATACTACTTTTCTAGGTCCTTCTGGCTGGTTTAAGAATTGAACTGACATGGGACAGAAGGAAATCAAATGTAATTTGTACCTGCGGGGACTCCGTAAGACTGTGGGGCCCAGGGGCAGTGTGGCCACGGGCTCAGCCTTTCTGGGCCAAGGGGGAGGGGGAGGACCCTAGGCCTTCCCAGGGCAGGGTGGCAGGCCAGGTGCCTGGAGGTGCGGAAGCCAGTGTCTGCCGGACCACCTGTGACAATGGGCCGGACCACCTGTGACAGTGGGCCACAGAGAGGGCTTCCAGCTCCGGGCCCCGCCCTGCCCCCAACGCACCTGGCCCGTCCTTCGCAGTGACCTCTGCTGATGGTCCTCTGCCCGGACCAGCCCTTCATCTAAAGTTTGTAGGCAGTTAGCAGGGAACGGAAGAGCTCTTCCCGAGTCTTTTGTTTCTTAAAAACAGCCACCCGAAAATAACCCTAATGCCAGAGAGACTATTTTGGGGTGTTTAAATCCTGCTCCCCTTTCCCCCACAATCGTAAATTGGCGTCACAGACCACAAAGCCTTCCGGACGGCAATACTGCTCCTCTGAGATGTTCCCCGTTGTACGGACGGGGACCGGGGCCAGGACTGGGAGCCACCTGCATTCCAAAATTGTTGGCGTGTTTTGGGGGCCCACAGAAGGTTGAATTCTTGGGGGACACGTTTTCCTTCTAGTCCAAGGCGAAGGCTGGAGAGGACGCCCACCCCCTCCCCCACTGCCCTGCGGTGGGTTTCCGGCACGCAGACGGGGGAGAGCGTCCCTGTTGGCCACCCTCCTCCTCTGTGGGGGTTGCTGGTCTACCCCCACCGAGTCTGGGCCCTGCCCTTGCCCTCTCTCGCGCTTCTGAGCCGCTCAGACTCGGGGTCTGGGCCACTGGGGCCTAGACACCTGGTGGGCAGACGTCACCCTGCGGTGACTTTGTCCTGGAGGATCTCCGCGGTCTTGTCTTTTCTGGTCTCCAAGGAACGTCCTTCTGTTGACACGGGCACAGCCGTGCCTCTTCTGCTCGGGCTGCTTCCTGTCCGCCCGGAGTTCCCTATGGGGAGGTTCCCCGCCCCCCGTGTCCTGTGAAGCCTGTGGCAGGCCCGGGAAACCCCTGTCCGGCCCCACGAGGTGCTTCCTTCCCTCCCCAGGACCCGTCTCGGCCACAGGGACGGCTAGAGGAAAGCCCAAGGACTCATACAAGTCTTATGTAAAGTCAAAAAAATACTTCATCACCTCCAGTGACAGCTCCGCCCCGGTACTTGGAGACGAGGAGCGATCATCGGCGCGGGCTCCTGCCTGCGCCCTCGCGGCTGCGGTTCGGGGCGCGAGAGGTCTCTCCAGGGCCCGCGACGCGAGCCAGCGTCTTCCGGGCGGGCCGGCAGGAGTCTCTGAGTTAATTACGGCTTGGCAGAGTGTGTCTAACACCTCTTATCTGAACAGTGAACCCGATAATTTAATCAGCCTGTCCCCTGATTAATCACATTCTCATCCATCTGATATCAGTGCTGAGAAGGCTCTTCGTCTGCTTCTTGTGAAACTTATCTCCGTGAAGGCACAGCTGCTGCGGGCTGCCAGCATTAATAACTCGAATAGGAGACAGAGCACAGTGAGTTCTCGAGGCTGCAGGCACAAAGTTGGGGCTCCCTGAGACAGCCATGGGCGACGCCCACGCCCGAGTCTCCCTCCAGCCCCTGCTGCCCGCTGCCCCCTCATTTCCTGGCTCCCGGCCTCAGCCCCCGCCGCCGCCGCCGCCCCCCACTCCCTCCTCCACCGCCTCTGCAGTCAGCCGGGGGGTGGACGGGGGAGGGGGGGGGGTGGGCGAGTGCGTGCGTGCTTATTTATCAAGTGCCACAGGCGGGCGTAGGCTGTGTCACCCCACCTACTATCCAGCACGTCTCGGGGAGAGAGTGAAGCCTCTTTGACAGATGAGAGCGTCAGAGTGCCCCGGGAACCTCACCTCACCGTGTACAGAGTCTCAGACTCCTCGAGAAGGGGCTCGGGGACGGACGAGAAGCTAAGCTAGTGGGGCGCAGTGCCCGGTCCCTGACCAGCCAGGCGTAATTGCAGTGTTAGAACGGGCTCGGGGATGGACGAGAAGCTAAGCTAGTGGGGTGCAGTGCCCGGCCCCTGACCAGCCAGGCATAAATGCAGAGTTAGAACGTGGTCTCCGCGCTGGCGAGACCTCTAGATCCTTCAGGCGTGTGACGGCATCTAAGACGGGTTGTCTTAGTCTGGGCCAGTGTAAATGCCAGAGAGCACGCGAGTCGGTTTCCTTCCTGGACACACAGTAGGCCCTCGGGACACACAGTGGGCACTCTGCCCCCTGGGCTTCCAGCATCGGCTTCCTTTGGAAGCCCCCACCAGTGTAAATCGTGCTCCTGTCCATTCCGGAGCCCAGGGTGCTGCCGTGTTTCTTTGCTCCGCCTTATTCCTCCTTCTCTCGCCCCTGACTCAGGGTTTTCATCCGGTCAGCTCTCCCGGCCCCGGCCGGGGCCAGTTCGAACTCCGGACCAACGCCGGCACGCGGCACCTGCCCAGCTGCGCTGGGAGCCGGAAACACGGGACGGGTTCGGGAGGCCCCTGGAGCTTTGATCTCGTAAGGCTTAGGGTCACGAGGCTCGGGAATGGTGTGTGGTCGATTCAAGACCAGGGAAAGTTTCATTTTTCTGGATGGTGATAATTTCATCTCTTTTACAGCCATTTTCCTCATTGTATCAATGTCCACGTGGCATCTTTTCTCTGAGCTTTGTAAGGGGAACCGGCGTAGACCGGACCCGGTGCCCCAGCCCCTGCAGGACCACCTGCTGGGCCCCGACAGCCCCCTGGCCGACAAGAGCGCCCGTGGGAACCCTGACCAGCTCTGCCCTGCTGGAGGCGGTCAGTGAGACCAGGGCGACTGACACCCACGTTCAGCCCAGCAGAGCCTCTGCTGCCAGGTGTAAAACTGGGCCCAAGAGACCACAAGTTTCAGGGAGTGACAACCCCACAACTTGTGTCTTGGGGCCCGGCCGCTTCCCGTGTGCCCGTACGTGACCTGAGAGAGGGGGACCGCTCCATGGAAAGACGGAAGGATGAAGAAGTGAGTGAAAGGAAGTGGGGAGACGAGGCCAAGGACCGTACCGTGTGCCACGGAACTCCCTCCCTGGCTTTCTGTGAAATACTCATCATTTTCCTTAGATTTACCTACCGTACCCGCTTTTTAAAGTTTAGCTCATTCCAGTTGCTTTTTCTTGCAATTAACATGATCCTTATTCTCACCGCACACATCACGTGTTACGTGATCACCGCTACTGTGGTTACTGCCCGTGCCACATAGATGCCCCCGAACCCCAGTCTCGCTGCTGAGCTGGCCGGGGCTGGGTAACAGCGGCCACAGCGCTGCCGTCCCGGGAAGCCCCGGCTGGCCCGGCCGGCAGCAGCCCGCAGGGCGCTGGGAAGACGGAGTGAGCTGATGCATGGGAAAGGCCCGTGCTGTACACACTCACATCACTGTTTCTGCAAGTCCGGGGCCACTGTCTCGCAGTCACCTGTCTTGCATTGCTGTGATAACGCTGTCATTCTTGTTTACTGTGTCTTCCATGTAGATGGATGGATTTAAAGTTCCCGATGACAAACGGCTAAATGTTGTCACTAATTCGGGTTTCTGCATGCTGTCTTTCTATAAGACGACTAGGATAGAAAGATGGATATATTGTGGAAAAATGGTCATCCTACCCGCTCCACCCCTCTGAAACAACCACACAGAGACTATTCTGACCATATAAGGTTTATTTTTGAGAGTAATCAGATATTTATCTGTGCGGTCCAAGAAGACAAGGGAATGTTACAAGCCTCTTTTGTAACAGTGGACCCCTGGACTCGGGCCGCCGCTACATTGTGTCTCACTCTGTCCTCTTCCCGGGCAGCGGCCTCCAGGTGGGTAATCAGGGAACAGGGTCGCGGGTCAGGGCATTTGTTAGATTTCCTCACAGCGCGAGTCTCCTCTCGCGTGGAACAACACCTGGTTAAATCCCACTGACGGGGGAGTGGGATGGTACCGAAGACAGTTAATGCTGCGGTGCGTGTCCGTTCTGAAATTCTAGCCCATAAAACCAAATAATTGAAAGATTTGTTTGTCAAAACGCAGCCAGTTCCCAGAAGCACCTTGGAAATTAGAAAAGAAGCGAATACCCCCAAGATTTAAGTTAGAGGTTTTGGGGCGGGCCGCTCAGACTCTCTCGACAGAGTGTGACAGTGTTCTCGGCGCCACCACAGCCCCATTAAACGGCTCCCTCTCTCCGTCACGTGTTGCTGCCTTTCAGGAGTAAGTTTCTTTAAATGTGTGTGTCGCTGATACTTTCAGAAAGCCGTTTGCCCTCCGTTGCCCCCCAGCATCCACCCATTCCAGTTAGTACCTGCTCTCCTGATCATTTTTAATTATTCTCTTACCTATTCTTTGTCACATAAGTATGTCTCGCTGAACAATATATTGTCATGCTTTGCTTGTTTTGGATCTCATAGTCTATTTTTTTCAGTTTGCTGTTTGCATTTAATAGCATATCTCTGAGTCTCTTCTGTTCTGGTAGAGTAGCTGTGGCTCACTCTGCAGACTGTTTTATTTTCATCCAATTTTCCGGACCTCATTTCTCTGCTAGTCTCTTAGCAAGGCATCTCTGCAAAGTCCTTTTTCCATTTATTGAGACCATCGTGATGATCTTAATCCAGTAGTAACCATGGAAACACTCTAGTTGATTTTTTTTTAGGATAAGAGAGGTCAAGTAAATGAACTTAAACATATAATCAGCCTGTTTACCATTTAAATCTCTTTACTAATGCTGAAAAATCACTATCATTACCTCAAATGTTAAGAGGTCACTAACACTCGATTTCATAATGGTGGTTGCGATGTCACATAAAGAAGAGATATCGCCTCACAATTCCTCAGCTAGAAACATCAATTTTATAAAATCTGAATATTGTTAATGCACTGAAGATTAGGACTGTGGTAGTTCATCTTCTTTGTTATAGAGAATGAACTCTTATCTGTGCTAACTGTTCTTGAATATGTTTATTGCTTATATTAACTCCCTTAGGCAATGCTAATATGATTTAGCTATTAAATATTAAAGCAAATTACTACCTTATAAAATTATACTCAAATTCTAGTATTCCCAGGTGAAAAGCTTTAGTAAGTTAGTGCCCAATTACTGGAGCTCTAAGTCTAATCATGTAACGAGGATAATGGGTCACATCCAAGTTTTCACTCATCTTTCACTTAATTTGAGAATTCTAAGAAATCTCAAGTCATTGGAGAAGGTTTTTGACAAACCAGTAGCAGGTAGAACTGAATTTGGGGAAGAAAACCTAGAATAAAATCTCTGTCACTAACTTACAGTTGGGTGGTCATGAGTTGGTGGGCCCTTGGGTTGGATTTGGAATGCGCTGAGTTTTTTCATTGCTGCGGGGGGAACAGCTGACCCCCCGACAGCTGGTAGGTCCAGGACGCCCCCATGGTGGGCATCCGTGATTTGGGCAGCTGTTACGGGTGTTTTATTTTATGATGTTAAACATTTTCCTGACATGCTGTGAAGATGGAGACTCGGCCCAGGGCTCAGACAGGAGAGGGAGAAATCTGAGGAGCCCTCTAACCGGCCAGGGACCGGTTAGGACTCACGTCCCTCAGAGCTGGAAAAGGGGAGATGTTGGTGTGCATCTGAGTGCGGGCATCCTGTTCGGCTCCTAGAGGTCAGACAAGCGCAGCCTTTTAGGGCTAGCCCTGGAGAAGGCCTGGGAAGCTCCAGGGTGACCCAGCCCGAGCACGCTGTGCCGGAGGGGCCTGGGGAGGGTGGAGTGATGGGCCATCTGCAGCACAGCATGTGGGCACCAAGGTCCAGCCCTGGGGGGGTGGGGGTCTGCGCTCAGAGAAGGGGTCCCTGAGGGACCCGGGGAGCCCGGAAATTCCAGCTCCAGAGGGATGGACAGAGCAACACCTGAGGTTGGGACAGAAGCCCAAACGCACTGGGCTGGGCAGCAGTGAGTAGTCCCGCGGAGTTCCCTTGTCTGAGGACGAGGCCGGTGCTAGGGCCTGGGGGTGTGAAAACACCCCTTGAGCACCCCCTAAACGCCAGGGCAGATGCGGGACAGGCAACAATGAGTGGGAAGGGGTCTCCTCCCTTCCAGAGCGCGGACTCCACTGGAAGGTGTAGGCCAGAACACAGATCCCTCCAGTGCTGGGGGGCAGGGGGGACGGGCTGCAGGTGACAGTCGGGGAAGACCTGCATCGCTGTGGCAGTGACCACCGGGGTGGTCAGAGGGCTTCCCTCGGGGCCGACACTCAGCTGAGACCTGAGGCCTGGGCAGGGGCAGAGCCCCCGTGGTGCTGACCGAGCAGGAGGTGCCCCCGTCCGGCCAGTGCATCGCAGAGCGGTCCTTCAAATGCCCCGTTCATGGTCCTAAATGGTCCTTCAAATGCCCCTTCCTTTGCGGAGGTGCCCAGCGCCAGGCACACGTCGCGGTGAGCTGAACGGGGACTCTGTTCACCCACATGGCCACGTTCTCCCGGGCAGCCGCCGGCGTCCGTCGCGGCGAGAAGTATCTGCAGCAGGGACCGGGGCCGAGGGAGGGGGGCCCGCAGTCTGGAAGGTGCGGCGTTTGAGCACAGGACAGAGAAGAAAGCAAGCCTCCATGGAGCGGGGCCGGTTCGGACAGGTCCTCTGAGACCACAGGGCACAGCACGTGGACACGCGCTGGGGGGGGGGGGGGGCAGCTGGGGCTCCAGGCTCTCGGGGTGCGGAGCACGAGCTTCGCTGCCGCGGCAGGAACCCGGCTCGCCAGGCTTCAGCTTCCTCCAGCGACAACTCATCGTCTCCCCCGTGAAGCTCCTGCAACACGGTTCCATAATAGCAAATCAAAGTCAGCCTGGCGCTGGTGCCCACAGTTACAATAGACGCGAGACAGCTTAATTAGTAAAACATTAACTGGCAGGGTTCCTATAAGTAAAAATGTACATATTTAAGGAGGCTCATTGTAACATTTATACCGTTTATTTTATAATATACTAATTCGAATGCAAAAGTGGATGTAAATTGCCAGAAATTAACATGCAATGTGAAGAAAAGTCCTTTCATCCTCTGCAACCGTGGCATTTGGCAGATTCAGGAATAAATAATCTTTTGTGGCAAGGGTATGCCTTATCAAACATATGCAGATCAGTACTAATTAATGCTAATTAAGGTTTCCTGTCTATCTAGTTGGAAAAACGTCCAAATGTTATGAAATCCAGTTAGTATGCCTATTACGCTAATTGTTTTATATGGGGTGGTTCTTAATTAAAATATGTAAATTGACCTTAATTGCTATATACTAATGGGGGTTCATGTTATCTCAGTAAAAGTGACAAGATTTTGAGGAGGGGTACTTAAATGACTAATTCCGATAAATCCTTAACTACATGACCTTTACTCAAAACTAATTTTAATTGGAAGTTGGCTGAAGAAACATTTTTCTTCTTTGTTTCTCTTTAGTTTTTTAGCAATGTAAGAATGTTATTCTTCTTTGTTAATAGAAGCGGTTGAGGGGCGTTAATTTCATTTACAAACAGGTTAATTCGACAGTTGACTGTTTATAGTTACCAAAAAGGTACTGATAAACTCTCACGTCATGCCTGAGGAAAGTGAGTTCTGGTTGAATGTGAGCTCATAGCCAGGGCCCTGCAGGTAAGGTGACCTCGTTAGTTAGAGCACACGTGGAGGTGTGATGAGCCAGTAAGGAGTGCTGACAGGTGCTGGGTGGCTGATTTGTATCCGAGTTACTTCTTAGGAAATTTTTTTCCCGTACAAACATTAACTCTTATTAATTGGAATTAAAATCTCATTGGCAATACTTAGATTAAATAGACTGAAATGATATGCGTACGTTTTACTGATCGTGTTTTTATTATTTAATTGCAAACAAATTAAGATGTGTATGCCCAAAACCAGTGTAAATGAATTTACATATTTTTATTTTTTCCACTATGCTAACCTTATAATCACGGGATGTAATGTCAGCAGAGCTCACATAGCTTATTTTCCTCTTTCATTTGGAACTAGTTAACGTGCAACTGTAATTTAAAATTGTAATTTAAAATCCTTCCATGAAAATGTGAGAAGGGGGCCTGATAAAACACTATCACATGGAAATGAGCATGGAACCAAGACCACAGGTTTTCTCTGTCGGACAGAGACTCACTGTGTCCCTCTTCCACCAGGACATCGTGACGAACGTCTCGCCCAGGATCATCCGGGGGACCACCTCCGGCCCCCTGTACGGCCCAGGACAGAGCTCCTTCCTGAACATCGAGCTCATCAGCGAGAAGACGGCAGCCTACTGGTGTCAAAGCATCACCGAGCTCAAGGCCGACTTCCCAGACAACGTAAGTGTGATTTAACGTCTGAGACAAAAGAATTGGCACAAGTTGGTGAATGTTTATTTAAACATCAATTCATAGGCTTATAAATATTAATGTGCATAATATATTTTATTAAAGAATCTGCCAGTTGCTTTGCTGATGCACGGGAAGATAAAGAGGACAGAAAAGCTCAAGAACTCATAAAAATCCGCCCAGCGTGAGGCTTTGTTATAAATAGGAGGCTTGCAGATGGGAGCCGTGTCTACACGAGCCGGGAGAGGCGTGAACCCCGGGCGTTACTGGGCTGCGTCTCGCCGTGTGTGGCCGGCGCTCATGCAGGGCATGGCCTGACCGCGAGCTGCGGACCGTACGTCACGTTCAGTGCCGGCCCGAGGCAGGGGCAGGGGCTCTTCTCGGAGAATTTGTTTCTGGGTTTTTGTTCCAGTGGGAAATAACTTACCAAATAATGTAATACTCTTTATGCTAAATGAGTGAAGGATCTTTTTATAAAGCCGTTTTTCCCTTTCAAGTAGGGTGCACAGATATTACAGGAAAACCGGGCTTACATGTAGTATTTCATTTCGTGTGGACTTTTTTTTTTTATGTTGCCAGCAGTGTTTTAACCTATGGATGGATGGATAGCATTTCCTCTTCCATGACTGGCTGGAGTTGCCTTACTGCCATTCATTATTCTCGCTCTCTTCCTCCTCCCTCCTCTTGCCCCCACCCCCACAGGTACACGTACCCCCTCCCTCCTTTTCCCTCCTCCCCCCCCTTGCTGGTGGTGAATGGAAGTTTAGGGCAATATGTGTGTGTGTGTGTGTGTGTGTGTGTGTGTGGTAGAAAAGATTTTTTTTTACATTGATTCATCACAGACAAATAAGAATACTTCAGGTATTCTAATGACACATCGTTTAAAATCTAATAAAATTTCTGGATGTTTGCCCAGTGACTGACAAAGGAAAATCTTACCAGGGATTTGAGAGACCGCACTGTTGCTTAACCCACCCAGTTTCACTTTCTTCTGGAACACTCCGAATGTCTCAGAGTTTCTCTCACCTTGAAGCAGAATGTCATGATGCACAGCACAGTTTATCTTCCTCGAGTCCGTCTTTCGGAGGCGACGGGGCCTATCAGGACCCCCTGAGACCCATCACCCTCGCATCAGGGACGCCCCCTTTTCCGGGCCCCAGGGGCAGAGACCTGTGGCTCTGTTACGTGGTCGAGCCGAACAGCCGCCACCCCGAGCTCTTCCCGTGGCAGAGGGCACACGTCTCTGGGGACGCTCCCCCGGAACGGGGGGACAAAGAGCCGTCAGCCACAGGGAAAACTAAGGGCCCTTCTGCCTGGTCGGCCGTGTTAAGCGCCGTGCGAGGTGCTGACCGTGCAGTGACACAACAGCAGCACCACCACCACCACCGCCACCACCTGTGCACGTCTTCGTCCTGCTCGGTCCGTGCCGGGGTGCTCCTGAACGCTTCCTGCACGTGCACACTCACGGAACCCTTTGACCCTTTGACCGGCGGCCTTACGAGGCCGGTACTGTGGCATCGTCCCCGTTTGCAGACGAGGAGGCTGAGGCACACGGGTGGGGAGCGTGCCGAGGCCACCCAGCTGCCCTGCAGTGACGCTGTTCTTTGTTCGAGCTGGACGGTGGCTGTGGGTCTGAATGCTCCGACTAGTAACGGCGCTGTCCTCGGCGGCTGCCTGTCTGACACGGTGTCTCAGGCCCTTGAAGTTCAGTGTTAGTTTTGAATGCAACACAAGAACGGCATGAAATACAATTCCCCGAACACCGCTTTGGCAGCACTTAAATAAACCAACGTATCCGGAGAAAATCCCCTCTCCTGAAGAGCAGCTCTCAGCAAGGGCTTGTGCTGAGCTCGCCACCGCTCCCTACCCCCTCTCGGGCAGCAGCGCGATGCTGCCTGTTGTCACGGGCTCCGGGCAGTGACAGGCAGGACACAGGGCAGCCGCAGGGAAGGCCTCGCGGGTGATGCCACCGCCCAGCAGGGAGGAGGGACACATTCCCGGGGTCCTCTCCATTTCCCTGGAAACGACTTTCTTCCGCGAGCGTGCTTCTTCTCCTGAGCGAGAAAACACTGCACGCGGTTCTCGTTGCCGCCCTTGGCCGTTGAGACGATGCTCACCATCCTCTTCGTGCGTCCTCAGAGCTGATCTTTAACGCGTGCACTCGCCCTACAAAAGGTAACGTCTAAACGCAGCGACAGTGGCATTCTGCTCTGTACCCGGAGAAATAGCGTGCAGGCCCTGCACCCCCGCCGTGCGGGAGCAGGCTGCCCCCCGCCGTCCTGGAGTCGCTCCGAGGCCAGACCAAGGGGCTGAACGGAAGAGGAGGCCCTCCTTCTTCACGTGTAATTATCACTCTCCCCGGAGTTTCGCACACCCTCCTCCGCTGCGTGGCTGCCACCTTGAATGACGGGATCGGTAATGCCGCCCGCTGGGGCCGCGGCTAAGCAGGGGCGAACTCTCCTGAGAAAGAACTCTCCTTGTGCACCCAGGACGTAGAGGTCTCTGCCAACATCAGGGGCAGCACCTCTGCTTCCAGCGAGGAGGCGCAGGCGGGGGGCAGTGAACCTGGAGAGAGCAAGGAGAGCATCGAGGCATCGAGACGCCCTGGAATACGCTGTAGGCGCTGCGTCTTCACCACCAGGGCTCTAGCGAAGCCCACACGCACCCTGAGCTTCCGCTCGGCTTTCAAGGGTTCCTTTCATTTACCAGGAACTAAATTCGGCACACTGGTCGCTGTAGTGACAGTATATTGCTGAGAGCTTTTTTTTTTTTTTTTGGCTCCCAGGCTGCAATTTTGCAATGCTTCTTATGAAATGCACTGTGTAATGAGGGCTTACAGGAACCCATTTTAAGTGAATCCTTTTATTCTCACTGCGAAAGCTTTAGAAATCACACACTTAGGCTTGGAGAGGAAATTCCACCCAAACACGCAGGCTGCGTGTGTTGTGCGGAGGCCGTGCATCAGCGAGCCGAGGCTGACGAGTTCTGCCCTGAGCAGGCACAGACACGGAGTTAGGCACCGGACCGGAGGACTCCGCAGTGCGTGGGCTGGTGAACACGGGAAGCACTCGTGGGCTTTGTCAGGGAAATTGGGGGGGGGGCAATAGTGGGCCTGTAAGTACACTCCCCTGACGGTGCACCTCCAGCCTACAGGGCCGCGGCTGCCGCCCCAGCTCCTCACTGAGGATCCGCTCCGCACGCAGGGAGCAGTTCCCCCGCACGCCCCCAGGCGGCGCTGTCCCACTAGTGTCCCTCCTCCAGCCGGTCCCTGCGTGCCTGGGCACCCTGGTGACACCCAGGCAGGCGCCTTTTGTCGGAAACGTGGTTTCGAGTGCATGGAGTCAAGCTCACAAGGCTGCAAAGGATTAGTTGCAGCAAACTGAAGTCCTCAAACCGTTCTGACATGTGTGGCACAGCTACGCACGTTACCCTAGTGAGGCCCTAAGGAGGGGCGACTACCGCAGCGCTGACGGGGCGGCTCGGGGCGGCCCCGCGACGCCAGGAGCAAGGGCACGCGGTTTGCGGTGGTGTCTCTCGGGCGGGAGAAGTGACCGGATCTGAGGGCGCCACCCGGTCACTGCCTTCCCGGCTGGGGAAATGCTGCGTTTTGGAGGGGGGGGCGGGGGACAGAGGGAGAACGTGTACACGTGTCCCCACTGGAGCTCGTGAATGTCCGGTGTCCCGTCGCGGGTGCCCTGGGTCTCGGGTCCGGGACTGAGTCCCATGGTCCACGGTGCTGGGTGCGGCCCAGACTCTGCCGCGCAGCCTGGGAGCTAGGACCTCGGGTTTGGCCTCGGCCCAGCTCAGCCGTTCCGGGGCCCCAGAGACGCCGGCATTGATGCAATGCCTGTGTGTGTGTGTGTGTGCATGCATGTGTGTCCATGCATGTGTGTCCATGCCCACATCTGTTTAGGAAAGTAAAGCGCAGTCACAGCGGAGCGACGGCACCGGTGCTGTCGGACCACGAGGTGCCCTTGGCTGTCAGGTCCCGGAGCCCGCGGAGCCCAGACAGCCCCTCAGCCCTTCCCCCTGGAGTCCGTGGAGGGTGCTCTTGGGCCGGCAGCTACTGAGCATCCTCGCCAGGAGGGAGGCCCCAGGGGCTCCCACTGGGAGGTTTGGAGCTTGTCCGTCCGTGTTTCTGTCAGTCTCCACACTTCCCCCGTGGGTTCATCTCAAACGAGTTCCGGGAGGCGTGGAGCGGCCCCCGAGGAGAGGGCTGCTCTGTGCCCGGCCTCCCTGCCCCCCCCTCCGCTGGAGTACAAGCAGCGATTCCTAGGGCCAGGCGTGCCGCCTGGAGGGCGTGGGTGTGACCTCCCAGCGCTCCCCCGCTGAAATCCAGGACTGGCAGGGAGTCACGCTGCCTTACCGATCGTTTAAAAAAGATCTATGTGGTCTATAAGAAATACAAATGTAAACGAACCCTAACAGTAACGGAAATTTTAAAAGTTACGGTGGGTAGGGGCCCAGGTGTCCGACACACCTGTGTGAACCCTTCCGGAAGGGATGGAGTTAGGGGCTGAGGGCGCGGGGCGTGCAGCCAGGGTGGGCGGGGCCCCAGCGTCTCCTCCGGCCAGCGGTCAGGGGCGGTCCCAGCCCCACTGGGTCCCCCCCCCCCCCGGGATGGCAGAGCCGACCCGGGTGCTGGCTGCGAGGGCCCGTGAGCGGTGTGTGCGCAGTGTGCCTGACACGCTGCGATCACTCACGACCGTAAAGTCCATTCACCAGGGTGCTGGTATGCATTCAGCTTTTATCCCCACATAAAATAATGATTTGTTCTTACGAAGTGTTCTGAGAGGGCTGTTTGCCACGTCAGAGGGAACAGCGTGTTTATAGTCCTTGAGTTTGCTGCCCAGTGGATTCTGCAAACACGGGAACCAACTCTGTATAAAGGGCCCTATGTCACAGATAATTACCAACTAAAACAAATTAAAGACGGACTCACCAAGTACACTTCTGAGCGACCCTCCGGAACCGGAGCTCACGGCGCGCCACGCAGAACGTCAGGGCTTCTGGCTCCTTGTCCCGTGGGGTGTGCACGGGACGCTCTTGCCTTGGTGGTGGTCAGCTGTCAGTTAGAGTAAGACGTCAATAGTGGCAGTTGTTTCCGTGGTATCAGGACACCAGCAGCTAAAGGGAAAAGAGGTTTAATCCCCAAAATCCAGAGCAGCCGTAACGATGAACCGGCATGGGTACCGTGGCCCCCGTTCTGTCCTTGGCCGTGGCCCACGTGGCCAAGGCCTGTCCTGAGACGGGACTTCCACAGCTCTCCGTAGGAAACGCACTAGCCGCAGCCTGGAAGCGCCGTGGAAGCAGGATTTACATTCTGTGCAACATCAAACAGCTTATGAAATCGGCGCAACAACAGACCCTAAGACCTACGACGCCCGCCAGGAGGGGCCGTGGTCACGGAGAGAGGGAAGCAGGGGAGACAGGCCGTGGCAGAGCCCCGGGACCTCTCTGGCCCGTCACAGGGTCAGGAGCCAGCGGCGTCCCCGAGGTGAGGTGACGGGGGACTGTCCAGAGAGGACAGGTGGCCGGAACTCCCGGGACGGAGCCCCGGACGCGGAGCGCTGCACGCAGTACACCAGCGCCGGCTGCAGCGAGACCGTGAGCCAGGCGTGCGTGCGCCTGACACAGGAGAGGAGGGACGTGGCGGCGAAGACTGCGCGAACTGCCGATCGGAATCCCAGGAAACCTGAATGGGTGGCCGCCCTGCGCGCCCTGGGCCGTGCGGCCGCCGCTGTCGTGTGTCGGGTGTCCTCGTATCCTCCTGAGCATCAGGTCCCATCCCCATCCGGGCATCAGCGCGATGGTTTATAGAATTTGACAAGCGGGTCCCCAAACTCGTATGACAACGCAAAGGGTTGACAGCAGCCCAAGCAATTGCAAAGGAACCGAGTGGACAGTCGAAAGCTTCTGATTTCGAGGCGTATTCTTAAACCTCAGGGATCAGGGCGCTCTGGTGTCGGCGTCGAGACAGAAAACCAGATCGGCAAAGGGGAGCCACCGGTCCCGAGAGCAGCCCGGGAGCCGGTGGCGGTGCGGGGACTTGCATTTCTGACGGAGGCCCAGAGTGAACGAAGTGTGTGTAGTCTGTCCAACCAGCGATGCCGGTAACACCGGGTGTCCACGTGCCAAAGGAGTACGTGTTGACTCGTATCATACCCAGTGTATGCAAATTAATTCAAAATAGTTACAGACTTAGATGACAAGTGTAGCAGTATGAAACTACTCACAACAGAGGAGAAAGTCCCTGTCCCCTTAGGTTGGGCACCTGTTTCCTAGACACGTACCCGAAACACGGTCCTTGAGAGACCAGGGATGAATGAGATTCCATCCGTGTTAAAGATGCTTGTTCTTCAGACCCGTAGATGAGAAAATGAAAAGAGCAATGGGGAGATACCTGCACATCATCTACTCGATAAAAGACTTGCTTCCAGAATTCTCAAAGCCCATATGTAAACTTTTTATAACGTATAGCTTCTGTAGAAGTCTACTTCAATAGGTAGGTTTTAAAATTAGGTTCAGCGTAAAACTACAGTAGCATTTTCCTGGGGTGCACCTGGGAATCACCTCCAGGTTGCGCTGAGCGGCTGAATTCTTGTCTCCCTGCCTTTACTCGCTGCCCGTGCCCACCTGAGACCCCAGGCAGGGGGTGCCCCCCACGAGGCCGTCCAGCATTTGGGTCGCTTGCCCTTTGCCGTGGGGTCGCGGGAATTGGCAGGAGGCCAGAAGCGACCCTAGGAGCGGCGCTGAGAAGCGGAAGGGTGGTTGAGGCATTATTAGACTCCGGCTTCGTGAGACATGAAAATGCACGTGGTCCGTGCCGTTCGGTCAAGGAAAATGCGGCAGAAGACCCACCTGAGCTTTCTAAACAGTCGCCTTATGCAAGCGTGAACTGCCTGCAACACGCTCTTCCCCAGGTTCTCCTCCGCTGTGCCGCTTGCCAGGCTGCCCTCGGGGTGACAGCGTCGTGTCCCCGGCCTGGAAGGACGGCGGTGCTGCCCCACGGGGAAGAGACCGGGGGCTGGCAGGACGCCCTGAACCTGGACTCTGGGTGTCACGGACTGGCTCGGGAGAGCTGCCTTGGAAACGGGGTGTGCCGTGTGTGCGTTTGCCTCGTCACCCGCCGTGTATCCATTGTGTGCCTGCAGCCGAGAAATGCATCATCGCTGAAGGTGGTTTTCAGGTGACTGTCTCGCTCCCCATGCGGGGGAAATGCCGAGAGCGTTCATGAGGAATGAGTTAACTTTGTTAATGGAGCTCCTTGGGGGAGTTGCTGATCTACATACGGATAGCCCAAAAGGAGATTCGGTGTGATATGTTATTCATGCAAAATTTAGGAAAGGAACTAGATGGACTAATCTTTCCGTAATAAATAATTAAACTTAACTTTGTGCTGCTCCCTGCATTTTAATTTTTTTTCACTACGTATCCTTTAAAACCCCCAGTATTAAAATGATCAGTGACTATCTGGTGCTCGATTCGGTTTAAACCATGAGTTTAGCCGTGGCTCTTGGGTTCTAGGGTGGGGGAGGGGGGGCGTGTGAACGTGTCGGGAGTGAACACGCAGACCCAGAGAGCGGTGTGTGCGGTGCGTGTTTCAGGACTGACCGGAGGCAGCGTGGGAGTCAGCGCGGGTGGTGGCGTGTAACGCTGTACCGCAGCAATGGTTGCTGCCGTTCAGACTGTAATTACACCTCCGTCACTGACGTGTGGCAGACCCTCGCACCTCCTCGCCAGCGTTGGGCCCCGTGTCGCATCCGATGACTCATGGTGCCGCCTCGTCTCCCCCTGCCTGACGCCTTCCCGGGCCCCCCTTCCCGGTCCAGCCTCCGCCCCGCCAGCCAGAAGAGATGCCCCGGGGTTCGGTCGTGGCCTGGAAATCCGGGCAGGACTTCCAGTCCGGACGCAGGAAGCCAGAACAGATTAGCACTCACTCCTGCCCGAACCGCCAGAACGAGGCAGATAAAGTGCAAAGTCAGACTTCTGGAAACCTACCAGGGACCTGAGAAGGCCAGTTAACCCAACTGAAGTCAACCCCAGGGAGCCCTTGGCTCCTTTCCGGGGAGAAGAGACTCACGAGCGCCCTGTTCCCTGGGGAAGCAGCGCGAGGGGAGGAGTCGCCTCACGGAGAACCCGGGACAGCCTCCCCGCGTGTGTGGTGGCCGTGTGTGGCGTGGCGGACGGTGCACGAGGGTCCCCAGGCGCCCGGACAGGGAGACCCTGTGGGCCTTTCGCATCCAGCTCTGCCCGCCGGACCTCTGGGAGCGCGGCCCACCAGCCGTGGGCGCGGCAGCAAAGCGGGGAGCTGCACAGCGGGACCAGGGCAGGGGGGCTCCGGAGGCCGGCTGGGGAGGCCTGGGAGGAACCACCCCCCGCCCCAGGCTCCACTCGATAAAACCCAGAGTATAAAATTATACTCAATAAAACCCAGAACAGTGGAAGTGGCCCAGACAGTGACGCCGGCTGATGCCGCGCCACCCCCCCCCCTCCCGCCCCCCCCCCCCCCCCCCGTGTTTCCGGAGCGCCCTGCACGGTTGCGGGAGGCTCGTTCCGCCTGGGCGTGGAGCCGTGTTCCTGGAAATGAAGCGATGCACCCTTTGCCCCCTGTGCCGCAGCCTCACGGGGCCTTGCTCCGCGCTCCCTGCTCTTCCTCCTCCTCCTCCTCACCGCAGGCGTCCCTGAGCACACGTGACTTGTAATTTTTACCTGCTCCCATCTCGGGCAACCGTCCACCGACCCTCGTGGCCTTGGCTCCCCGTCTGAACTTCGCCCTCTGGCCTCTGCTTCCCCCTCGTGCCTCAGCAGCTCTTCGCCATCAGCGGCTCCTGGTCTCGGTTTCCCAGGGGCCCACGCTGCCCCTGCCACCTGGGAGCAGGAGCCACACCTGCCACATCCCCCGCCGGCTGTGGAATCTTCCACGGCGGCAGGTGGACTCTTCCAGGACGAGCTGGGCTCTTTCTCACCCTGAAACATCACCGTCTGCGGCAGGGAGAGGGTAGCAGAATCCGTCGGATATTCTGGTGGACTTTTCTAGAATCCCCACCACCGTCTGAGTTCCTTTCCCTCTCATCAGTACCTCTGCTTCCTTTTTCCATCCCTAGAAGTCAAGGTTGTCATAGCTTCTGGCTTCGACAAAGACCTGTATGTCTGTTAAATGCAATTTGATGTTCACCAGCAACCCCAGAGACCGAGACGGCTGCTGGGTAATTTGACGGGAGAGCCAGACGGGTCCCGGGCCTTCGGCTTGTCCCTACTGTGCGCGTGTGTGCCGGGAAGATCCTCGTTCTTTTCCACGACTGCCTGTTGGACTCATTTGACCATTTTTACTTTTCTTGTCCTGTTTTCTCATGGGAAAATGCATGATGCTTTTAACGTAAGGAGTCACTTTATATTCACATGGATTAGAACCAGAGGCAGTTTTAATGCAGAACAACAAAGGTGAATTGTGTTTCGCAGAAAGCGGCCAAAGCAAATAGCTAAATCAATACCTCGTATCTACTTCCCATGTCTCTTGTAATTATTAATACCTCATTCATCTCAAAACTTCAGAACCATTTCCTTGCAGGTTATACCAAACCAAAAATAGAAAGGAGGAAACAAATGTGTTCATTTATTTACTGACCCCTTGTATAAATTTTTTTTCAATAAAGTGATTATAGATTAGGAATGTCAAGGTATTCAAGCATAGCTTGTCTGTGTCAAATGAGGAACCTTTTCACGAGGGAACCCCAGGAAGACGAGGCGCGTGGCGGGACGGGCATGTGTCGGGTACGTCCGTGTGCAGCTGGATTGACAGCTCTCGCCTCCGGGATTTCCCCAGGGACACAGGTGGCTGGTGAGCAGGAGGCTCCCGCTCCCTGCGGCGCCCCGTTATTAAACTGGTAACGAGATGATTCCCCTGCTGCTGGGAGACCCGACGGGGTGCGGTGTTCACACTCCCGGCGCACGGGATGTGATGTTCCAGGTGGGTTTTAATAAGAAGCGCATTTTATTTCCACATTGGGGAAAAAAGGAAGCGAACACAACATAATAAACCAAAATCAAACTCAGATATTCCAGGGAACAGAAAGTCTAAAGAATATCTTTGCTTGCTGTATTTAGCCTTTCCACCATGCGGCCAACGCGGTTCTCTTGTTTAGAGATCGTGCATTGTGATCAGTAATTTGTGGACATTAAAGTTTACATACTCAGTTTTCAGTATTTGCCTGTAAGAAGTAGATGCTAATTTTAGGTCACTCAGGGGGCAGAGGAACTAGCTGGCCCTTGGCAAGTGCGTGTTGTATACATCACTTAAAACAGCTCAGAAGTAGGGATGGAGGCAGGGTTCGAGACAGACGTGGAAACACAAACAAGTAAAAAGACTTTAAAAAGAGCAACGGTTCACTGAGGCAGCCGTTACTGACCTGTGTCGGAGACGAGGAGAGTGTACCCAGAGATCACGAACCTCACTGAGGCCCACGGCTCAGACATGCGCACACCCGGCGCTCTGCCGGAGCCGCAGGTCACCCCATGCAGAGCTCGGGGCGGGACGTTTCCGGTCAGTGGGCGGCCAGCCGGCAAGCAGGGTCCTGTCATCCAGCCTCTCTCCGTCCACTCTTTAGAAACTCAGTTGACGTTGTGTGGCTGTGTTACATTGGAGGGTCAGCATGGAGGAAGAAGGGTAGGACGGTCTGGGCCCCTGAGAGATCTCCCGGGGCGGAGCTGAAGCCAGGCCTTCACCAGAGGGGGCTGGTGAGCACGTCTGGGTTCAGGTTGAGCATTAACCCGGAGGGGCTCGTCCCGGTGCTGCACCCAGCAGCCCCTCCCCTCTGTTCAGACCGTGTCGTGTTTGCCCGTAGCTCTCCAGGTCTTGGCCCCTGATGATTTCCAGGTAGACTGTTTCCCCGCCAGGTGAAGTTTGGCGAGCACCAGCGACCACGAGAGAGGCGGCCTGCCAGCAGCTTTCAAGCCATCCAGGGCCCGTTTCTGATGGAAAAAATACATATATTGCTGTCTGAGTAGTTGCTGGCACAAAGCAGTGTTTTCAAAGTGGACAATGAGGGCGGTCCGAGTGTTTGGCGGATCAGAGAGGGGAGCGTTGGCTCCTCCATGGTCCCGGGGGCGTTGCCCGCCTGCCCCGGGCACAGCTCTGCAGGAACCGCGGGCGAGGCCTGCACTTCTGCACCACATGCAACATTGAGTGGCCGCTTCCAGAGAAGCCAGTCCTGGTAGGTCAAGGGAGTCCTGGTAGGTCAAGGGAGTGGCGCAGCGTGAAGCCCGCTCACGGCTGTGAAGAACCAGACTGCCCTCTTTGTAAAGCGTGCTGTAGTGGGCCGTGTCTGTTGGGCTCTCAACAGAAAGCGGTTTAGTCCAAACTCCGACAGACTGAGAAGTGGGGAACTCGGGGGTCCGGGGCACCAGCGCCATCGGACGGCCCTCACGGGGGGCCTGTCGTTCCCCTCACCTTTGCGCTGGTGGTGGGACGGGGGCGGGGGTGGGGGGCGTGGGACCGGACCAGTCGGGGCCCGGCTCACATAGGTCGGACGCCCTGCCTTCCAGAGGATGTAACCCTGCTGGGGGGACTGGGTAAACATGCCCAAGTAACGATTACAATGTAACAATTTACAGAGAAGACACAGGCTTCGGTCGGGGAGTCCTTGGAAACTATGTGTCGACTGAGAGTGGTTTCCCCTCCCTTTGCTCTGCAAGTCTCCTGGGGTTTGCTCCTCTCCCTTAAGGAAGGTGTTTCCTTCCTCTTCGTTAGCTTCCGGGAGCGCGGCCCCACGTGGAGTGAGAAGGGCCGTGCCTCGCGCTCAGGTATGTTAACTTAATGAAGGAACGTTCAGTGGGAAAGTAGAGGAGATTCACGAGTTTGTGTTTGTGAATGAGTCACCTAGTTTAATCAATATTCCTTAGAGAGAGGCCTCAAACAGATCCATCAACGGAGTCATTGCAGGGGCCGTGACGTGAGGAGGAAGCTGCCTCCTTGCACCGGACCGGGAGCCAGGGCAGGGGCGCTGGCCACCCTTAGCGGGCTCCGCGGGGGACGGGCTGTGAGGGGCAGCCCCCCGCCCCCAGGGGGCTCGACCCTGGCGACGGGCACAGCGGCGGCATGTTCGGCGGAGAACGAAGCTCCCCCCCCCACAGCTGATGGAGCGGGCAGGTCCGTGGAGGGGGCGCAGCTCTGTAGAGGGCCAGTGTCTTGGGCTGCTGCTTGTAAAAGCCACGTGAGTTGTCCACGGTGTGTCCCTCCTGCTGCACAGCTGGAAACGGAACCACGAGATGGATACCGGCACGAGTGTTACCACAGGTGTCACCAGCGTGTATGGCCCTCTGCCGTGGCAGCCCGTGTAGGCGCGGCAGCCCGGGTGGCGTGTGGTGGCCTGTGCGGCACGTGGTGGTGCGGGAGGGAAGGGCGGCGTGCTCTGCCTTTGTTCGGTGACTGCGGACCTGGGGGTGTGGGGAAATAATCCAGAAGGTTCCGAACTGGAGTTTGCCCTTTAAATCAGATTATTCTAGAGGCTCTTCCTTGCTTAGTTTAAGTCCTTAAAACAATCAGTGCTGTAGTTTTTAAATGCTTTTTGAAGATACATAGTGATTGTCAAAACAGGAAGCATCCGATGACCCGGAATCGCAGCCTCATCCCTTTCCCCCAAGTCTTACTTGTGCAGACCTGAGCACCGTGCCTCCTGGGGCAAGGGTGTGCTTCCCGATGTATTCGTTAAACTCACTTTCAAAGTGGAAAACGTTATGTAGTAAGAAAAATGCATACCCTCCCCTTAATTTGGAGGGCTGCAAGCCCCAGCCACATAATTACTTCCTCCTGAAAGGCGACTTTTCTCCCATTTGGTTTGAAAGTTTCAAAGGTCATGTAATTAATTACATGTGAGAGATGAGATGATAAAACAACAGCTCATTGTTTTTCCCCCCAAACAGCATTGATATTAGCATCTGTGCATTCATGAGCAAGTGACAAAGTATGAACACAGAGAAAAAGGGACATTCAAGAGGAAAATATACTTTTTTATTTGCAAACTTTCAGTATATTGGGGGTAGTATCAAATTTTAAACCCTGAGAAGGTCCCTCCCTCAGTGCTGCTTTGCCTTAGAAGCGCTGAAGCATCGATGATAGAAAAATGTGTTCTCAGCCCAGCAGTTGAAAGAGCTAATATTGATATTAGAAAAATTTTATGAAATGACTAATTAAGCAAACAAATTTGTTTTTTCCTGTATGCGTAATGAGGTGAATGCCCTTTGCATGCATTGCAAATATTAGTGCCTATGTTACATTAGAAGTGTGCGAGTATGGCTTGAATACCGTTCCTTGATTTTAATTAGGTCACGTTGCCTTTCGAGTATCTTCATTTACCAGGAAACATGAATGTGACAGGGACTTTGTTGCACATGCTGTTTCGGTTTTATAGTATGCAAATGAGGAGCAAATGCCAACACATCCATTATGCTGCTGTGCAAAGCTGGCACCAGGAGGGTGCCAGTTGCTCTGGAAAAGGCCCCGCCCTCCTCTCCGTCGTAAACCGCGGTGCCAGCCTTCTGAAGAGAAGGAGCCTTTTGAACTGGAGTTTGGAATCCAGATGCAGCCCTGCGATGTTTGCAGAATGCCGGGAACATCTCCGGCTGATTCCGGAGCACCAGCAGCGTATCAGGGGAAGGGAGTCATTTATCAACACTCAGTGACGCAGCGAGTGTGTCATTTGTGGCGTTGCATTAATCACCACCTTGAAAGGTGAAGCCTTGAGAGGTGTGTTTCCAGGCCGTTGCGTTGGCCAAGGTCGCGCGTGCTGGCAGAGGTGGCAGCTGAAAGTGGAGGGGAGGCAGCCCCCTGACCAGCTGTGTAGAGCGTGCTGGGGGGGAGGCGGGGCAGGAGGGTCTGATTGCGCACGAGGGAGGGAGCCCGGCGTGGGACGGTGCCTGCCGGACGAGGGGCAGCAGGGCGGAGGAGAGGGAGGCTGGGCCTGTTTGCTTTCCCATTCTCCTGCTTCTCACTCAGCGCCCCCCTGATAAAGTGTCCTTGATATGAATGTTTTCTAGCATTTAATGAAATCTTAAAATAATTGTTAAAAATCTACAAAACATAAAAGAGTGCATGGCATTTCCTTCCGTGGGGCTGTCTCTCTGTTGAAGCCGTGTGAGTTGACAGACACGTTACGCCCACACCGTGGCACTGCGGAAAGGTCCGAGGGCACAGAAAAGTGATGCCGTGTGCCCTTTCCAGCGGCACGGTTCTCAGAGTCTGACCTGCGAACGTTTAGAGCCAGAGGATGGCTCTGTTCCGAAATGTCATTGTTGGCTCTCTCGCCGAACCGTAGGAAATGGCAAATCTGAATATGACATTATTCCCTTAGTTATAAAAATAATCATTGAATTTCATGAAAAGTCAATGTCAAATACATAACACCCTGTAATTCTCAGAATGATCCCTACGAGATAAGTCCGGTGAGGCAGCGGATTCCGTTTTGTAGATCAGGCAGCGGATGCGGATGCGGAAGGACCCTGAGGTGATGAGTGAGTGTGTGAGTGTCCATCCCCCAGGGCGGGGCCCCTGCGACCCCCCCCCCCCACCCCGGCACAAAACGCCAGCACCGCCCTGTGCCCGGAGCAGACTCCTACCCTGGCGGGGTTCACTCCAGCTGCAGGGAGGACGACCTGAGCCATGAACTAAGATGACGGAACCACAGAAAGCGGCATGGGAAGGAAGTGGAGTTGGGGGGGGGGGGGTCTGTCATCACAGATGGCGTGTCTCCGGACAGCGGCAGGGCGAAGGCCCGCGGGTGTCTGGGAACGACGGGGGAGGGGGGCAGCAGCTGGGCGGCGGCGGCGGCCCCCAGGCTGCACGGCGGGCTCCGCTGAGAGCCGAGGTGAAGCCCCCCTCGGGACCCCTGGGGCGCAGTGACTCGGAGTTGGCGGAGACTGAGCTGTGTGCTTCCAGGGGTCCTTGACTTCCTGCGGCCATTGCCTTTAACGAGCATTCATTGCATTTTAAGGATTCTTGTATTTGTTCCTTCTTTCCATGAGCGTTTGGTGAGTCCCTAGCACGTGTCAGGCACGTTGCGGACACAGCAGGCGGTCCCAGCCCGCAGCAGGGACGTGAGTGTGCTGGGATGGACCAGCCAGGGGAGGCCGGGCACGGGGAAGGCTTCCCGGGGAGGGCGGTGTCCAGGCTTGAGCATGAGCGGGGATGCTTGGCAGGATGGCCCGAAATTTGAACCCAGTGCCTGGCTGGTCAGAAGCCACAGTTTTACCCCTCGCCTGAGTAAACCTGTTCCCCCCACACATCGGGCTCTGTCCTCCATTGCCTGTGGCCACGCAGTTTCCCCGAAGCCAGACGGAAGGGCTCGGGGTTCCTTAAACACAGCGCCCCACGCGGCCACCCTGCCATCCCTCCCCCCGCCTGCAGCACGCTGGCCGCTGTCTGTCCCATCAGCTCCCAGCAAGCACCCACGGCCGACCGCGGGGTCGAGCGAGAGTCACGCAGGTGCGAGCCGCTGCCCCTCCCCTCTGCTCGCGCTCTGCCCCGGCTCACGCCCTCTCATCACTTCTGTGTCAGTTTACACGTGTCTCCGCCTTCACGCCATATGCTCCGGGAGCCCGGGACTCACTCCTTATTCGTCCAGACGCAAGGAGCAGGCGCGAGGCCAGGGGAGCACCGAACATGCGTTCCCTTCAGGACGCAAGCGCCTCGGCGTGGCTGGGGCCCGCGACCCGCCCGGGCCGTGCTTCGGGGTCGGAGAGCCGGCTTCTCCCCGAGGCTGAATCGGAAGCAGGCCACCTTCCCAGCAGGGCTGGGCAGGCGGCTGGACTGGAGCTGGGGCGGAGCGTGGGAGGGTCTTCACTGAGAGTCACGGGGGCGGGTGGGGATGCTGAGACGTGCTCTCCGGGGAGCGGCGTGGGCAGCATGCTCAGACTTCCCTACATGACCCAGGGGAGGGCCAGCCCTGCTGTCCTGCCTCCGCCCTCAGGCATGGGGGACACCGTGTGGGTGCCCGGTCACCTGGGAAGTTAACGAGGGGTCACTTTGTTGCACCTGGAGGCCCATCTCTGTCCTGGTTGCTCTGTGTCACGTCCTGACACTTCCCGAGCGCCCGGGCCTGCCGCTGCCCCTCGCTCTCCCCGCAGGAGGGGCAGGCTCTGAAGCTAGAACTGTCCTTTTCCATCCGGAGTCTGGGTCTCACCCTGCCCTGGAAGTCTTGGCCACAGGCCCAGGCCCTGCCCGTTCCTGCATCCTTAGAGTAACCATGGAAACAACGACGTGCGTGCTCTCTGCTCCTGCACGCACGCGGCCTTGGGGACGCCGAGACGGCATGGGGAAGCGCTGCTCGTGGTGGCATGCGGTGGCTCCCAGGGCCCCTGCCCAGGCCCCCGCAGCCCTGGGCTGGGCACAGCGTTGCACAGGGTTTAAGTGGCAGTGGCAGTGGCAGCTAGATCACCTCTGAGGTGTGTGGGACACCTGCCTGGGGCCGGGAAACCGAGGGGACACACGCGCCAGCAGCCTGGGCCTGAGGCCGGCTGCCGTCCCTCAGCTCCGCGGCCCGGAGGCCGCCGTGCCGCAGCGGCTCTGTCTGGGCGGCGGGGAGAAAAGTGCCGGGGATGGCTCAGTCAGGCCGGGAGGCCACAGCCACCCAGACGGCGCGAGCTCCCCGTCAGCGGCCTGGGACCCTTCAGGGTGTTCCAGCTGCTTTTCCAGGTGGGGCTTTATGACGCCCGCTTACCCGGCGAGGAAGTCCAGTGTCCTCCCCAGGCGGGCCGTGCTGTCCGCAGCAGGGTCAGGTGCTCGTCATCCGGACGGCTGGCCTCAGAGCCGGGGGGCCACCCCTCAGCACAGCCCCCAGTGCCGGCCGGGGTCCTGCGGGGCCGTGCTTCTGTCACCAGCCTGTGACACACCGGACACCGCGACGCGCTGTGACCGGGCAGGGGGTTGCCGCCCACGCTGTCAGAAGAAGTGACGGGCGGAGACGCCGGCTCCCGTCTTTCCCACGGCTGGACACGTCCCCACTGGGTCAGCACTCACATTAATACGCATGCCTGTGCCGTTGTGTAATTCAGGCAACCCTCCCCCCCCACAGCCACGTTTATGTGACCCCCCGACTGCCTCCGGCGGCTGGCAGAGTCGGTATTATCTCCGTGTTTAAAAACGAGAACGCAGAGGGTCAGAGCAGTTAGGTAACGAGCTCACATAATCGGGGGGAACGGGGGAGTCTCTAGTGTAGGGACTCGCCCCCTTGGCCTCGCCACAGCCACCTGCTGTGTTACAGGGGCTCCTCTCCGACAGGTGCGTCGCGGCTGACTGGCACGGTGCAGTTTACCGCTGGGAATGCACGTGCCCTCGAGTGCGGTGCCACCACTGACTGACGCTCTTCTTCTCTCTCCGCAAGGTCCTGATCGCCAGCCTCATGTGCACCTACAACAAGGACGACTGGACGGAGCTCGCGCAGATGGCCGAGGTACGTGCGCCCGTCAGCGCGCCGGGTCCCCCGCCTGCCCTTGCTCGTGGAAACGAGGAGCCGCCGCGAGGCGTGGCCTGCAGCGGCACAGCTGACTGGGGAGCGGGGACTCGGAACACCTCCGCTGTCACCTGTTTCCCCCGAGTTTTCCTTCCAGTGACGGACATGTAACCGTGCGAAGGATCCGTGCCCTGAAAGGGGTCCCCCGTACTCCACACGCTCCCTAAAACCCCTTGCTCTGTGTGTCCGTTTCCTCCGTGTTTGCATCGTAAGCAAACTGCACCTTCCGACGGGCGCCACGGTCCAGTTTAATTCCGCCTCAGAGAGTCTAGCGTGGTCCCGCCTTGCCTGCAGGCGAGCCGGGGTGACGGCGAGAGGAGAAACTGTGAGTCTAAAACTCTTGCGCATTTAACCCGTGAAAGGTGTGTTGGAGACTATTCCAGTGTGAACGCAGACACGCGTGAAACGGGGGGACCGGCCACTCCGGGACGCAACGCCACTTGGCAGGCTTTCTGTGAAACCATCGGACTCCCGCCCGCTGCGCGCTGCCCGGGGGCCTGGCGTCAGGGCTTCCAGTAGGAAAACACACACTGACAGTCACACACCGAGGCCCATCATGCTGCCCTGGACAGTGCCCTTGACGGGTCAGCAGGGGTTCCTCGGAGACCCCTCGGGCACCCCTCGGAGCCCCCTCGGGCACCGGGAAGACCGACCCCGACTGCGCTGATGAGCCGGCGGCGCCGCGTGACAAGCTGCCGCGCAGCATCCAGATGCGCTGATTTTACGACTTATTGAGATGTCTTAGACCTGTGAGGGGGAAATTGCCTCTGGGACTCGGGGGCGAAATTAAACGTGGTCAGTAATTGGCTCCGTGATCCTCGGTGTTGGGTCCATTCTCTACGTGCGTTTGCCTAATTGACCGTGAACCCCTCCACGGAGCCCGCGCCTGGCGTGCGCTCGGCCAGTGTCAAGCTGACGGTGATGAATGGCTCCATCGCGCCGCCGCTCCCCTGCCCTGCTGCAGGGGCAAATGCTTTAAAAAACCTTTTCCTCGGCCATGAGTATTTAAAATCGCAACTGTTACTTCGGAAAACTAAAAAAAGCCTTTGTGTTAGTAACACACCAACCAGCTTAGAGACGTTCTTCACGTTTCTCACATCGCATGTCTGTTTCTCGAACGGCAGTTTAATGGCATTTTCCAAGTTCTCACTGCCAAAAATAACAGGGACGGAAGAAGGAAAGAGGGAAGAAAGGAGGGATGGAGGGGGAGGAGGGAGCGAGGAAGGAAGGAAAGAAGGAAGAGCACATCGTTGTGAGCCCTTCACCTTTATTGAGTCCCCCCAGGAGTCCCCCTGAGCAGGTGTCTACGTCCCTCCCAAGGCCCCTCCAGGCGAGTTGGGTGGGTCAGCGTTCGTGTGTTTGTGCAGTACCAGAGAAAGTTTTAATAACAGGTCGCTGAAAAAAAACATGTAGGTGCGTAGGTGGTTTTACAGGATTTTAGTTTTTACTTGGAGGTTAGAAGTTCTAAGAATGTCGAGTGTTCTTAACTTACTGTCACAACACCGGCCGCAGAATACGTGGTTTCCAGGAGGTCACGGCAGTGGTTCGGACGCAGGCCGTGGACGCCAAGTACTCTTAACGAGCTTGTGTGCCCGCCACCGAGTGGCTCGAGCACTCCGTTCCTTGGTGCTGCCCTTTGTAACATGGGAGCAGTGAGACTCTGCGACATGGAGCCCAGCCCGGCGCCCGGCGGATCGTCAGGGCCCAACACAGGTCCGGGCAGCCAAGTGTAGGCTTGCGCTTGCGTTTTAGGGAGCAGGTGCAGAAAGGCCACCTGAAGCCACGTACTCCTGAACGTTGTTGATTTGCTACCAGTGGCTGCATTTCAGCTCAGTAAAGAAGTCTAAAGGAAATAGTTGAAAAGCTAAGACACAATAAGAACAGTGCAACAGTGCATACGGTGGCAGTGCACACCGTTGTAGCTGAGGTGGTGACCCCCACACGGCGCGGCGTTGAGGTCGGCTACGTTACTGCAGCTGACACCGGGGCACAGGCCGAGGGCAGCAGGCTCACCCTGAGTGTCCGCAGTTCCTCAGCCTGCAGTCGGCCTGGGCGGAGCTCAGCCTCGCCAGTAGTACCTCGTCCACGGTCACCACCAAATCAGCGGGGGGTGGAAAATAGCGTGATTCAAAGTAGTTTTCAAACAACAGGAAGCATTTTAAAACCGAATGAGGGAAGCAAAACCCACACGGAAACCGCGTCGGCAACCAGGCAGAGGGAGCAGGTCAGCTCTCACGAGTGTGCGGAGGGGGAGGCAGGCTCGCTGACGGTGGAGGCGGGTGAGGAGACAGACAGCTAACGGGGACCCTGCAGCCGGGCAGGGCCTACTGCAAGTGCACGACGCAGGAAGGAAAAACAGGCTGAAATTTTGAACAACTGCGAAGAAAAGAGAGGTCCCGAGGAAACAGCTGTTGGCCATACACTTAGGAAATGGTGAACTTTTTCAAGCCTTTGCATGGTTTGGTAAACCTGTTATAATAGCATGCAAAAGGATTCAAGTTTCTCGTTGATCTTAACTTCAAAAGAAATTGTAGCATCTGGGGAATTCTAGAAGTTAGTTGAACGGATGTAAAACTTGAATCATTTAGTTTATCCTTCGTTCCCCAAATTACTATTATCAAACTATAAAAAAGTGTTCTGGTTACTCTTAAGAGTTTTTCACAGAAGACTTCTCAAGAATTTCATAATTCTCTGAGAACTCTTAGCGTGAACTTGTTTGTTCATTTTGCAGGATCCCTTTGTATACAAATGAATTAGTGAGTTAAATGAGAAAGAGTCCTATTTAATTTTTAAACTAAGACAAAATCCCTGTGCCTCTTATTCCTGAGCACGGAACTTACAAAACTACAATAACATCGATTTTCGGTTAAAAATGTTTGAAACTTTACTTGGATTCCTTCCCGCTGGCACTTTACGTTTTCCGTGCGCAGCTGCTCACAGTACCAGTTACCCAGGACCAGTGAGATGTGTCCCCCAAAAACGGATGCCGTGCAGGGCGGGGCAGAGGTGAGGTCAGCTGGACCCGAGTGACCGTCTCCGCAGCGTCTCCGGACACCCGGGCTTGTCCTTTGGTTCCTGGGGCCTGGGGTCCCTGTGTGTAAAATGGGGACCCGGGCATCTTGGGACGGTCAGAAGTGGGGACGCAGAGCCCCAGGGCACATGGAGCCGGGCGTGTCCTCAGCGCTCCACTCCGCGAGGAGAAGCTGTGGTGGCCGTCATGTGCACTGCGGCGTGGCAGCCAGGACACCCCTCACGAGGCGAGGTGGCCGTCCTGGAGCAAGCAGGGAGCTCCAGTGTGGCCAGGTGCGGAGTTATCCGCGGTGAAGGCGTCCGAGCTCACAAATAAACCTCTGTCCTTTCCTTCCTTTTCCTTGAACGCCGTCCAGGCCTCCGGAGCAGACGCGCTGGAGCTGAACCTGTCCTGTCCACACGGCATGGGCGAGCGGGGGATGGGCTTGGCCTGCGGGCAGGTAAGGACCTCACCTGTCCCCTTTCCCCTGTCCCTCTGGGAGGCCCCTGCCCAGTTGCTGACTGCACCGTGGGCGCATCGGACTGGCTGGGGACTTCCCGGCGTGCACCGTTTGCACGGTCAGGGCGTAAACGTGGAAAACAAAGGGAGCTGGAATTACAGCAACGGTTGGTTTTACTGAGGAAAACGTCACATTACGTGCTTGACAGGAAGTAACATCGTAACAGGTAGTTTCTCAGGGCGCCGAGGCAGAGCTGGCTGATTTCCACGCAATGTTCTCAATTCGTCCCCGACGCAGACCCAGGGTCCCCGGCGCTGTCCGCTGCACGCCCTGCAGAAAACGCGCCGTCCGGGGCGATTTTGTAGTAAATGGGGCACGGCACGCGCTGCGTTTTACATTTCTGAGCATCTGATCATTTCTCCCTGACTGCGTGGGGGGGGTTGCGAAAAGACTTTGATGCTATTTTTATTTTTGGATTCGATAAATGGAATCTTTGTGCTGAAATGCTTTCAAAAGCCTAATGAATAAAATGTGGAAATACATGTTAATGTGTGGAAAATGCAGCATCTTTATGCAGCTTGAGACAGTGCTGTGTGGTAGGGAGCCGTGTACGAGTTTAATGCTAAGAAGGTGAGTATTCTGCATCTAATCGAGCTTTTAAGCTCAGTGGGAAATGGCGTGGAGTGAGTGACGCGGGCTGTTGTGATGCATGACAGATGCCCTGGTCTTGGGAAGTGTGCTTTGGTCTCCACACTGGCACTTGCACGTAGTAGGTGCCTGTACAGAGCAGCGTCTCGTAAAGAATAGGTACTCAGTTCTGTCCTTTTTCCCAAGTTATCAGATTATTTGCATTAAACTCGGAGGCCCGAGGCCCCAGTCAGGAAGGGCCCGCCCTTCTGCCTGTTCTAATGAACGTCGGTTGCCGTTCCCGCATTAGCATTCAGGGAGGACCGCGAGTGTCTTGTGAATATTTCATCAGCACGCAGAGCAGATGTGCGACGAAGGGGGACCGCTCAGCAGCAGCGGGGAGGGGGCCTGGCCCGGCGGGGCTGAGTGGGTCCTGTGCTCCTCGCACGACAGCTCACTGGGAGACCAGCGCGTGCGGCCACAGAACCAAGCCCGGAACCGCCCGGTACCGGGCAGCGTCACCACGTCGCGTCATGGCTGTCTGAGCCACGGTGGCCTGGTAGCCGCCTAGGGGCCAGGGCGTGCAACCTGATTGAACCGGGGGAGGCTCCCGGAAGGACGCATGGAACCCGGTTCTGTCCTGCCCCCCGTCCTCGGCCTCTGGAGCTCAGACCCAGACGCATTTGCAGTCCCGTGGGTGGAAACAGCTTTGGAAACTTCAGTCCATTGGCCAGCTGCTGTGGAGAAGGAATAAGTTTACGTCCGTTCTTCGACCCCCAAGCGGCAGCCACTCCGCAGCTGTTGCCCGACCTGGACCTGGTTTTCCAGGGGGGCCTTTGCTCTGCGCTCCCGCCCGGGCGTCTCAGGCGCGTCCCCTCCAGGAGCCCTTCGGCCGCGTGCCAGGCTCTGCGCAGCCCCCGGCTGAGTGAGGGGCCGGCGTTCCCGTTCGTGCGGCAGTTAGACGCCGTTTTCTGAAACCCCCGGAAAACACGGGTCCCCAGAACTGCGCTCGTCACTAGAGGAAGCGGGGACGTGTCCGTTTCACGTGTTCGCTGTGACGTCCAAAGTGAAGGCCGAGTCTCCCTGTTCGCCCAGTTTAGAGATTTGCTCGAGTTCTGTCCTCTCGTACATTATCCAGTTGGAACACAAAGTGCCTGTCACCGTCTGTGCTCCGCGGTGATCCAAGCAGGCTCTCCGCCTCAGGACACGCGCGTGTTCAATATTCTAACTGGGGGGGGGGGGGGGGGGGGGATGGGTAGAATATTAGTGCGTTAAAGTAACTGACAGCTGTGCTGTCACTGTGGCTCTCGAGAGTGGGCACAGACGTGTCTGGGGCCCGTTCATCTTCTTCACCTCCTTCCCCACCCCCTGTTCCCCCGCCTCTTCCTCCCTCCCTGAGGGCCGTGACCTTGACCCTGCATGTCGGGGAGCGGGGGCAGTGGGGGGCATGCGGACTTGTGCTCGGTGCTGGGGGCAGAGGAGCAGGCAGGGTGTCATAGTACGTGTTCTTCTTGCAACATCTGGTTTCTTCCACCTTCATCTCAAACATTTTCTTGCAACTAGTTAAGGGAAAAACACTGCCATTGCACCTACGTGCTTTCACGCTAACCGTATGTGTGTGTGTGTTTAAGGGAGGGGCCGTTAGGGCCAGTGCCACCGAGCAGACCAGACCTGATGCGCGTGCCCCGTGAGCTTTGTTCCTCACCGGCCCCACTGTGCGCCTGCGCTGCACGCCCTTGACACATGCCCTAGTTTTTAAAAGTCAGCAATATCAGTCTCCTATGAACCTTCCGCTGCGTGTTTATCAACCAGATTCCACGTGTGACGTGAACACGTCCGTGATATTCCAAAAGCAGTACGTGAAACGACCCCAAACCGTTCTGTCGCGTGGTTTGACTTCTGCCCCGATGTCACGGCCTCTGATGCCGTGAACAGTCCGAGCTCCGCTCTCCCTGCGCCTCGGCTGGTGCTGCGTCCTTGAGAACCTCCTCTCCGAAAACCAGCTGTCCGCTGAGGAGCCAGTGCATTTCACCGCCCCCGGGCGCGGAACTTTCAGATCCCCTCCGCCGTGTGCAGGGGGGCGTGGCTGCAGAGTCGTGCGGTGTCTCACACATGGGCGAGTCAGCGTAAAACCGTGACGGGCAGCCCCCGTTGCAGCGTAAATTCCGAGCGTAGGAGAGAAAGCAGGTAACCTGGGAAGGCTAGATTGTGTTTTTAAATCACTGTGTTCGGGGCTGAGCTTCGGACGAGGACGCTTTCAAGTCCAGCATTTTGGGCTGGATCTTAGGACGTGAGGAGGTAAGTCCTTCCCCTGACCAACGCAGCGGCCTGTGTTACAGTGAAGCTTGCTTTTACTGCGCTAAAAAGGAGCATTCAGTTCCTTATCCCTTTCTCTCCCCCCTGGGTCCCGCCGTCCGCCGCCCTCACCGCCCCTCCAGCCCTCACGAGGAGTGGTCACATGCCTGAGACGCCTGTTACCTCCCCAGGCTACATTTCTGTCTCCTCTTCATCTCTCTTGTTTGTTTACTGGCATTTTTCTTCTCTTCCTGCCTAGCTGGTGTTGTTCTTGTTTGGCTCTCCCTACGTGTTCTGATTCTCTCAGCGTCATCCTTCCCTTTTTGGTAAAAACTTGCAGGATTGGCTTGTATCACTAACAGCTAACAGCTGTCTTTTTTAAAAATCTAAAAAAAAAAAAAAAAAAGACCTGGTGTATTATACGCCAGGAAAGGAGTTACCATTTCAGGTCGATTATATGGTTTCGTTTTCAAACAACGCTCTGAGCTGACGCTGCTGTTTGTCCTGTTGGGGAGATAATGAAACAGAAGCGTGAGAAGGCTGAGCAGCCTGTCCACAGTCTGCAGCCCGGACACGGCCAAGCGGGGCCTCGGGTCGGGGTCTGAGCGCCCGTGACCCCTGCTCCTGGCGCCTCCTGTGCGACAGGCCAGGCTCCCTGCACTTGCTGTCGGTCTTGCTGGAAGGACAGGTGCAGCCTCCCTCTTCCCTGGTTCTCACGAGGCGGCACCGTGTCTGCACGGGGTTCACAATGGACGCGGCGTTAACACCCGACCCGCGTCCACCTCGCCCTGCAGCAGCGTCCCCATCCTGCCCGCCCACCACGGGCGAGGAGATCTCCGTGGAGGCCACTCCCGCCCCAGCTCTGATGCCGGAGTGAGTGCCATCCGAGGGCCGGGTGCACGTCCCGTCCTTGTCACACCTGCCCCATCGCCCGACGCGGCCGCAGTGTCCGGATGAAGGCCAGGCGCTCGGCCGCGGTGGGTGAGCCCCGCCCGCCCGTCTGCTGGTCTGGTCGGTGCCCGGGTGCTCCCGTGGTTCCCTCACCACACGGGCGGGGCGGGGGACAGGGGGGGAAGCAGGCAGGTCCCCACTGCTCCCCCGTGCGGGCCACAGGGGGCGCTCACGGCCCCTCCCAAGTGGTCTGTGGGGCAGGAACTTCCTCCAGGTTTTACGCGGTTTTGTTTAGCCTCCTCCACAGGACGTGGGCGCAGCACAGGAAGCAGCCGCGTGACTGGACCACGCGGGAGCTGTTTGTTTTGCAGACACCGACGCGCTCACATCCTGGGAAAGGTTCTGCGGGACCTTTAGTAAATACTCCCCAGGAGCTTGCGTTTTTATTTCGGATTCCAGTTCGACAGCATTTAATCCCTTGTTACGGCTTTGTCAGACTTTTAATTCAATTATTCAAAACATGAAACAAAAGCAAATAATTGTAGATAGCACAGTAATATCAGCAGAATTAGCAGAGTGCCGAGAGTTATTAAAGAGGACATTATGTTTGTTAATCGGGCATTTAATTCTGCTTCTGTTTGTTGATGGAAAACATCCTCTTGGCAAGGAGTTTTTCAGAAACCTTAATTGTGGAGGCGCGTCCTCACCAGCCGTGAGTACACTGCACAGGCGAAAGCTGTTATTTGAAGCCCAATTAGGCAGGAAAGGCCTGGATTTCCATTTCAGCTGTGGAAGGGCTGACCCGCACCCACGGGTGGTCTTCACCGTGCAGAGCAGAGGCAGCCTGCGAACCCGGCCTTCAAACCAGCGAGCGCTGATCACCCGGGGCAGGCGTAACCTCGCCGCTGAGAGGGCCGCGTGAGAAGGGAAGCGGCAGGCCGACCTCACGCGTGAACAGCGACACGAGGCACCAGAGAAAACATGAACACGTGGCGGTCGGCGTGTACCGCAGTGAATGGCGTGACCACGTGGGGCTCGGTGAGGCAAGGCTGGTTCGACCCCCTCCCCACATTTTAGCTACTGTCAACCATCAATCACATCAACAGGTGAAGAATAAAGGAAAACATCGTGTGATCGTCTCAGTAGATACAGAAAATAATGTTGGGTCAAATTCAACAGCTCTTCCTAATTTTTAAAACAATCTTTGAAAACTATGAATAGGAAGGAATTTTCTTAAAGTGATTAAACAACTGTAGCAAATATCAAATTTAATGGTGAAGTGCAGCGAGCTTTTTGTTTCTTATTTTTTATTTTTTTAAAGCTCAGGCATGAACCAGGATGCCTGCTGTTTGCAAAACTGTTCTTCATTGTGCTGGGTGTTCAATAGCAATTCAGTGGGAAAAATAAACTTAAAATAAAAGTATAAAAATAAAAATATAAGGATTGGGCAAATAAATTATTCACATATCCTTTAGTAATCTGGAATGACATATGCAATAATCCACTGGTAAATGATTAGAACTAATTAGAAAAACTGCTAAGGAAAACACCAACACACAAACATCAATTTCATTTCTATTCACCATGTTTGAAATGGATGTTTTTAAAAACTACTTTGCATTAAAAATATAAATAAGATATAATCTAACAAAACGTGTACAATTATTATGTAAAAAGTGTAGAATTTTTATTGAAGGACATTTTTAAAAGATAAAAACGGAAAGCATCCAGTTTAGGAATTACATGTTATGACATTGAGATTTTCATTTTTTCCAGATTAATCACAAGATTCGTGGCAAACCCAATCAAAATCCCAGCAGAACTGTCTGGTTAATTAAAAGACCAAAGTATTCAAGGCATTCAGTAATTATAATAATAGTAGCAGTAGAAAAGATTTGTATAGCACTATTTTCTGTGCTAGTCACTGTTCTAAGCACCCAACGTATATGGAGTTGGCTTTAATCACTATCAAAAATTCTTACAAAGCTACAGCCCTTAAGAGAGTGGTTCTGACACAGTTTTAGATACACTGTGCAAAGCTGCAGAATGGACAAATCATAAAAACCCACAGACATGGAGGGAAACTTCATTTGCGTGCGCTGTCCTTGCCAGCCAGGGCAGAAATGTGCTAGGACAATGGTCAGCTCTCCCCAGAATCGCCCACAGGTCACTGAAGACCGAGACGTCACAGGCGCCACTGCGAACATCTGGGAAGCGTTCCTCCGGGCTGAAACGGCGCACGTCCTAAGACACCCCTGTCACAGGGTGCCCTGACTGGAGCAAAAAGACAAGCTGCAAACTGGAAGTAAACATTTGTGCTGCAAAAAATGGACAGGTGTAATATCCAGCATGTATACCTTTCTTCAAAGCAAGAAAAAGCAAGGTAATCCCATAGAAAAATGGGCCAAAGGACAGCAATAGCACAAAAGCTATGAGCAAGCAGTGCCCACGTGCAGTGGGCAACACAGG